>NW_022170509.1:11187575-11328993 GCF_008802855.1 Photinus pyralis | reverse complement strand
AAACATATTTATTATTTCTTTTTTCTGCATTTTTACCGCAATAAAAGTTCGAAATAAAATCATCGAATTATCTTGCTTCCTGATTCCTGAACAATTTGTTTTTGTTCACTGACTCTTTTTCCTGCCTGTTTTATAGCTGATGCAATTCCGTTGGGCCTGTTGATAAACTTGCAAAATGTGCAATAAGAACGTTAGTTTTACCGGCTCAAGAAGAGTTAGGGAACAAAAACAAATTGTTCAGGAAGCAAAAGAATTCGATTTTACTTCGAATTGCTTTTATTGAGGTAAAAATGCAGAAAAAAGAAATAATAAAGATGTTTTAATTAAGGCAGTTGGGCACTATGAAACAAAAGAAAATATTTTAGCAACATTAAAGAGGAGGAGAGAAGACAGATATCAAGAATTTTTTATTAGGGCGGATCCAATACGTTAATTTAGTTGAAAAAAAAGCTATCTACCTATCTATGTCAAAACTGGTCCCCAGTTTTTGCCGCTTTTCTTAAAATTTTTCTATTGGAATAATATTTTTTATTTTTGATTATTAAAATGTAAGTTCTTCCGAAAATTTTGCTACCCCGCGCACCTCAAAACGATAAAAAAAATAGATTTTTCATCCCCTCTTGAAAAAGTGGTTTCTTTTTCAGAAATCGTGAGATCTTAGAAATCCTTCAACTTTACGGGCCCAAAAAATTATCTCCTTTTTTATCATAAAACAAGCTATGTTTTCTCAAAATTACAAACCCCTACGACTTTTTTTCGCAAAAATAAGAATAAAAAACGAAGAAAACAGTTTTTCCGGTTTTTCTAGGAAAATTGGGGGTTATGTGAAAATAGTTCAGATACAAAAGTTGTTCATTTTTTTAATCTCTATAACTTTTACATTGAACATTTTCGTCTAAAATTAATAGTTTTGCCACAATTTGCCACACCACCTTCCACCCCTTTTCAACCCCCGGGATTTCACCCGCGGAAAAATTCAGCTGTTTTAATTATTTTTTCCCAATTTCTAATCATTTCACCTGCTTGAAAAACCCGGTTTCGCCGTTTTTGAAAATAAATTATTTTGGAGCTATTTAGCCTGGACTAATTAAAAAGTGGATTTCTTTCATGGCACTCTTATGAAAGGAACCAACCTTTGTCTCACCCCTTATCAAAATTGAGGAAGACGGGAGGGAGAGACACTGGCTTTAGTGTTCATGTACTCTAATGAAAGATCTCAATGAAAGGAATTAATTAATTTATTTATATAATTAATGTCTACCAACCATATACTCCTCCTCCTCGACCCCTTACCGTGATCGGTTATAATTCCTCAAATCTCAAGAGCGGATTGTCAGAGGACGTACTCACAAAGGGCGACTGGGATATCCGGAAAAAATATACCTATTGGTGAAGTGCATATCTTGAAAATGGTACTCATAAAGGCAATAAAATGAATCGTCTGGACTAGACATATCTATTGGTGAAGTCGAAGAAACTATCTTGAAAACGAAGTTGAAAGTTTTATCTGCACAAAATTTGAGCACAATATACCTATTTATTTAGCTTCCTAGCTCGAACTAGGTGGCTATTTATTAGGTCCACGATTTTGTCATGTTACCTACATAAAATTACACTGATACTATGGGTTACTAAAACGATCATCGAGATCATTTCTTATTTTTGGACACTATCGAATTTTAGAAAAATTGGTCCATGTGTGAGCCAAGTTAAAGATCAGAAAGCGACAGTACAGCAGTAGGGACGGACAGGCACATAAAGTGGGCGCAATAGCACATTTTTAGCGCATTTCCACAAACATAAAAAAAATGCGCTATTGTGGCCACTTTGTCCGTCCGTCCGTCCGCTCGTTTTGAGACGCTACTAGTTCTTTATCTACTTTTTTCGCTATTTAGTTCGTTATGGTGTCGAGGCTTGCACCAAGGAAGGAATTTTTTCTGTGTTTATTGCTAAAAAAGTTATTGTAAAAAAACCAACAAACCGTTTTTTACATGTTCCATAATTTTACACTTTTGCCGTTTATGAACACTATCCTAGAGATCGTTTATAATTTTGTATTGCTGTCTGTCGTCTGTTCCTTTGTCTGTGTGTCCCTCTATCTGTCCGTGTGAACGATAACTTTGTTTAGAAATGTCCGATCGCTTTTACATCTCCTATTAACTGAATTGCATGAAATTCAATATGGGCATAGCTTTAGCCATATAATACACAATGCCCAAAGTTGAGTCGAATCGATTCAAAATTCACAGTGCCCTTTTCGCATCTCGACCATTTATAAACCGAATTGCAAACTTTTTTATTTATAAAAGTATTTGAATGAAATTTGATACATAGGCACTTGAAATAAATTAAATTCTAACGCCAATTTCAAAATTTGGTTTTGCGCATGCGCAGTGTCAACTTTTTTATTTATGGAAGAATTTAAACGAAATTGAATACATAGGCACTTGGAATAAAGGAAAATCAAACGCCAGTTTCAAAATTTGGTTTTGCGCATGCACAGTGTCAACTTTTTTATTTATGGAAGCATTTAAATGAAATTTGATACATACGTTTTTGGAATAAAAGAAAATCAAGCGCCAGTTTCAAAATTTTATTTTGCGCATGCACAGTGTCAACTTTTTTTCTATGGAAGCATTTAAGTGAAATTTGATACTTAGGCGCTTGGAACAAAGGAAAATCTAACATTAGTTTCAAAATTTAGGTTTGCGCATGCGTAGTTCCAACTTTCTTATTTAGAAAAGCATTGAAATGAAATTCTTCTTATAGACTGAAATTGATAAGTAGCACATCAAAAATGGATTGCCCATGTGCAACGCTATCTTTCATATTTGTGGTCGGATTTTTACGATTTTAACAGAAGTTGCATCTTACAAATGGGAAATGAATGCAGGTGGAAATGCGCTTTATGTAAATCGTTTACGATTACTTTTTAACTTGTTTATTTTTGTGGAAGGGCGGCTCTAAGGCCTTGGTTCTGCTTATGCGCAATCTATTTTCTGACATACGTTTACAATGTTCTATTAAAATTTTAGAAAATTTGGTCCACAAATAAAAAACTTCAATTTGCGCATGCGCAAACAATTTTTTTTATATATGCGCTCAATTTAGTTTTATAAAGTCCATTCCTTGACATGTGTTTTCAATACGTGCTTTTTTCACTTCTTTCCACCCCCGAGCGGTTTTTTCCGCTCCCGAGCGCATTTTCCGCTCACGAGCACTTTTCCCGAGCGCTCGCTATAAACCGTTCGAGCATTTTTAGGAGTGCTCGGAACTCACAAGCGGTTTCGCTATGCAAAACAACTCAATGCTTGCGAGCATTTTTGAAATAATTAGAGCGCTGGTCGCTCGAGCGGTTTTTTAGAACGCTCGACCCAGCTCTGGGTCTGGGCATGCGCAATTGTTTTACGTGTTTTTAGTCAAGTTATTTTTTGACGTGCATTTTAATTCATTCCTTCCTTCTAAAATTTCAAAAAAATCCGTCCACAAATAAGAAAGTTAGCACTGGGCGTGCATAACCGATTCTTTCACACAATTTGTTTTTATAAAAAGCATCTTAGCGTATAAAATGTATAAGCACAATAAACGGCAAAATTGTAAAACAATGGTACATTGAAAAAAAATAGTTTTTTAGTAATAAACACAGAAAAAATTCCTTCCTCGGTACAAGTCTCAAGACCATAACGAACCAAATGGTCACAATAGGGGATTTTTTAAATTTTTGTGGAAATGCGTTAAAGAAGGAATACATGAGGTACAGCGAATTGCTTTCCACATTTGTTATGCCACACATTGTCACTTTGTGCATGCTTGAATCGCTCAAAAAGATCCCAAGCAATGTTCTAGTACCCAGATAACATCAATTTTTCTTGGAATATTCTCTCAATATACTGAATATTCTTATTCACCTATTTATAAAATATTTAAAGATTATTTATTAAATTAATTATTCTATTAATAATCGATACATAATAATGTGTGGATATTGATAAAACAACTGCCCGTTATTGTAGCAACTTACAAAGCACTCTAAAATAAGCCAAAATCTGCGCTATTGCAAAACGACGGAAACAATTGAACCCAGTACGAATATTGTAGCAACATGTTGATATCATCACAGAGTTCATCCGTTTCAGTGATTTTACAACAGCACAAATTTTCGCGAATATACAAACTATGTTGCAAGTTCATACTGAAAATATTATATATGAGAATATTCTTCTGACGTTTTGGGCATGTTCCAAAAATATTCATCTACTCTTTAAAGGAATATTCCATAAATTCTCCTTAGAATATTAAAAAAAAGGACATTTCAGATTCAGGGAATATTCGCAGAATAACTTGAATGTTGATTTAATATTCCAGGAATATTCTTTAATTATTAAGGAATGTGAGTTTGTTATCTAGAAATGCTGTACCCAACGAAATGAGTTAAAAAAAGTGAATTGACATAAGCAATTCACTACAGCACATACAGGGAGTCTATAAAAGAACTCCGGGGTTTAAAAAATTAATATTTTTTAAACTATAAAAGATAGCAAAATTTGATCAATTCCTTTGAAACAAGCAGCTCAAAGAGTTTTACTCATACGAATTGGGAATGTTTCTCTCAACAGTTGGCAGCGCTGCGGAGCGTTGACCGTGAAATGGCGTAACGGCTGCGGCAGGCAGTCAGTGTCGTCTGGACTAACTAACTAACGGAGCTCACATTGAACTTTACTAAGTTGTTAAAAAATCTTGAAAATGTAAGCTTTCTAATCATATATAAAACATGTATGTACGTTTTTTACTGTATTAAAATATTTTGTCTTAAAACCCCGGAGTTCTTTTATAGATACCCTGTATAAGTTATAGAACCAAACATGAAAAATGTCTAGTAATATATACCCAGAATAATTGAAATAATATTTAATTGTCTTTCACTTACAGTTGGTCGCGTATTATAGGTAAATAGTGTACATTTTAAAAACAATTCTGTTAAAACAAAGGCAGAAAAATATTAAGTAATATATACAGTAACAGACATCAAATATAAAACAATTCAAAGTGTCTGCATTAATATAAAAAAAACATAAAACAACGTAAACATATTTACTAATGGTTCTAAAATGACTGGAAATGACTAAAAACGCCTCGATTTGTCAATAGCACAAATTGATTTTTCCAACATACATAATATTGCCATTACCAAAGAATACTGTTACTCTTTGCCATTAAATAGCAGAATGAACAGGCAGTATTTTGGTGGGAACAGAAATTGGTTTGATATATAACGAAGTAACTTATGTAGCACCGCCAATTAGGATCTTTTATTTACAATTTCTATAGTGAAATGTGAAACAACACTAATAAAATGGACAAGTTAATTCGAAAGAGATCAGTATTGAGAATCAGAAGGTTGATCCGCATAATCGTACAGATAGGCAGAATATCCAGAATTAGCGGTAGTATTAGAACCTCCCCCACCGTCTGTAGGTAACGGGACGGGAAGGGGCCTCGCTGGCCTTCGCGGCCGATAGGAACCTCTGGGGCCTGAATTACTGGGACCACTAGGTTTTAAACGAGGCCTTCCTGGACCACGACGAATCACTGTGCTACTTGTGCCGGGAGAACTGTGATATCCTAAACTTCCGGATGATATAGACGTTGATGGCGAAGATTCGATTGAGCTGAAGGGATCGTTTGTTTCTAAAACAAAATATTGAAGTATTAACAAAATAATAACCGTACAATACCAATGTGCATAGAATTATTAGGTGTAGTTGCGGAGTTGTTGAACCTTCCAAGAGCGGAAACACGCCTTGAACCTCTTGGTCGCCCTCTTTTGGATGAACCGCGCCCTGGAATTTTCGGTTTGACTGTTGTGCCATAAATATTGTAAACTGTATATTCTGAAATCGTAATTAGTGTATTCATTCTACTCTTATAATCATCAAATAAATTACTGTTATTTATAGACGAGTCTCCTTCAACATCTAAAAAGTTAAAATCATTCACATCTTCACCGCCCGCTACGCTAGGAGATTGATCACTGTGTGGGCTACTTGGACCGCTGTCCATTGGTTGTAGCGAATCTTCGATTCCACTTTCTGAACCTTCAATTTTAATTTTCTTTGTTTCTGGGTTCGCCATATGAACAGCCTGAAATTGTTTGTAATTGCATAATCCTTGTTTAAATTTTATCGCTTTATAAATTGTTTATTTAGGTAGGTGTATTTAATTGTAAAACGTGAAACTGCGTGGTAAAATGTAGGGGCATCTAGTAGTTTGTAGTGTTTTTATCGGACCAAATTTAATTAACGCACGTTATCGCCGTTAGAAGATGGAGGTGTTTTACAATGTGTGCGTTATTTTATGCGTCAGTGAGGAGGTGGGACGTGTTCCTTCGAAGCTGGCGTTATCAAGTCTAATTGTGATTGGCGGTATTATCCTCGAAATCCGTCGAAGTGGTGATCCCTTAAATACTGGAATCAACGTAAAAACGAGACTGGTTGCTGCTGCAAGCTGTTAGTTTTCGCGACGGTAAAAAGAGCGCATAAATTTGTTTACGCTAAATCTCGAGATTCAGGAAGTCCTATTGCTTTAATTGAACAGTTCGTTGGTTTCCAAATAAAATGTGTCGAAGTTAAGCAATTTTGATTAAAGATTTAAGTATCGTAAAGTGAAGTTGTAAAATGTGCGAAAAAGTTAGTTAGGAGGTGAGTAAACAAAGCAGTTGTCAGCTTAGTAAAACACTTGCCTTTTATTAAAAGTTTCTACCATCCCACAACCACCGAATGTTTGTTCATTTTACTCATCAAATCAGATTTTGTCATCAAGAACAAGTGAAATTCAAAAGCTGTTAGCGTATGTGAGTTTAATGCGCCTTTATCGCAAATCTTTTACGACCAGATTATTTGAATTATTAAAAAAAAGACTTATTTTTAATTATCGCCCGCCGGTGTGCGAGGTATTATGTTCAAAAAAGCTTTGCAAAGTTTTTTCAGGAATTTTTTCTAACTGTTTCATGTGTGGAATACACTTTTTTCATAGTCAAATCAAAATTGTGTGTTTATTCGAATTCATTGTGCGACCCGGATAGGGTTTTCATGTCAGATTTTTTGGTGCCCAAAGATTTATTTCAAGTATTGGGCAAAATTTGTGTAATAAATTCAATGCAATTGTCGGAAGTTGATCAAGGTCATCAGAATTGGTATTGGAATTTTTCTTTATAGCAGATGCCAGAGGTGCTCGAGGCGAAATGATAAAATTCTAGTTTCAATTTTGATTCGTTTGAGCTAGCTGGAAGGTGTTTTGTGGGTTGCGTTGTGACCGCGTGCTATTGCACACAGCAACAAATAAAAACTGTCTGTCTGTCAGTATGTTTCTTATACCTGCCTAAACCGTTTATACGATTGCGAACAAATTTTGGGGAATGGTTGAACGTATGTCCGGGAAAGTTTCTAATTTAGCAAAATTGCGAAACCCATCCTGGAGCACATTGACGCATAGGGGATACGAAGTTCGCCGGGTATGGTAGTACTAAATAAATGTGCAATCGGTTTTCTGATTACTTTGGGAATATACCGTCACATGCTGCCTTCCTAATCTCGCTAGGCATTTTGTACGTCCTAAGTACTAAATATAACAGCAATGAAGTTGTGTGGTATCTATAAGGATATGCTTGTACTATGTAACGGGTGGTCGCTTTAGAAATATAAGTTTTTTTTCGAATTTATATTGTGGGGTAAACAAACTAGGTCAGTAAATGACCGTTTTGGCGTGTAATTTTTCGCGCCTCGACGGATTTGCTTGAAAATTTGGATTTAGGTTCCTCTTACCCTCTACTTCAAAGGTGAACTGAGCCCAGGGTTGCTTTTACTTGGGCGGTGAATGCCACCCCTTCTCGGGGTTCAAAATAAGTCTGGAAATTGATAAATTCAGTAATTCTATGCAACTTTTGTTCTATAGAGTTTTTTCACTAAGTCAATAGTATTCGAGTTATTTGCGAGTGAAAATGTTCATTTTTCAACAAAAACACCACGTTTTCAGACGGTTTTTCGCAAATAACTCTAAAAGTAAGTATTGTATCGCAAAAAGTATTCTTAGCAAAAATATAGCTTATAAAAAAACAACAAAATGGTCTCTATATGAAGTCTGTAGACCCAGTAGAATCAAAGTTGTAGCTCATGAAAAGTAGGTTCTCATTCGTCAAATTCCAAATCGAGTACTTCAACGTGAAATAACCAAAAAATGAAGCACTTTTCGGGGAAAACTTATGAATACTTTTTTAAAGTGTTTGAAAAAACCTTCCTTTTTGTTTTTAAGAAAAGTTCCTAGCGTCAAAACCAAATGAGTTACACTCAAAGAAAGTCGGTCCTTTTTTTTGGTAAAAAAAAATCGAGGAAATCACCCCCTAATTAGCACCCCAATTGTAATTAAGCGTTACCGCTTACAGTTTAATTATGTATTGTTTATATGATCTGTAAGTTTGACCGGTGCAAAGTGCTTATTTTTGAAAAAATGTAGTTTTGAAGTAAAAAAAATTTTGAAATTTTGAAAAATGTCTTATTTTTCAAAATAACTTCAAAAGTATTAGTGATACGAAAAATTTACAAGAATAAAAAAATGTAGCTTTTGCTTTTCTGAACATTTTGCTTTTTTTTGTTTTTCTGTAAAACAAAAATTGGTTAAGATATGGCTGTTCAAAGTTTGCATACACTCTTCATGAGTGACTAATTCGAGCCCTTTCAACTACAACCCTTTCAAAAATAATAATAGCAAAGAAATCTAACTTTCATGTTACTGTATAATTAAATAATCCCAAATTGCTTGAATTTACAATTATATGATTAATAGGGGTAGTTTCCACCCCTAAAAAATAAACAGCAACCAACGGCACAAGTCCAATTTTTCAGTGGAGGGTAAGAATAACCTAAATCCAAATTTCCATGCAAATCAGTGGAGTCAAAGTATTCTATGACATTGTTTTAATTATAACTATTTTAGAGGTAAGATTTAGGGGTTAAACTGTGATAAAATCATAAGTTATGCTGTTTTATGTTAACTGATATTTATTCACTCCTTTAAAAGATGATTTGAATCAATTACCCGCTTTAATTTACAATTATACGATTTTTTTCTAATAGGGCTAGTTTTTTCTCCTAAAAAATAAAAAGCAATCAGGGGCTCAAGTTCAACTTTGAAGTGGAGGGTAAGTAGAACCTAAATCCAAATTTTCATGCGATTCAGATTAGAGTGTTAGCTTTCGTAGTGTACACACGTACGTTTATCGTAAAATGGAAAATAAAATTGATTTAATATTACTTAAACTGAATGACCTAGATAGCAAAACCGATGTCACGAACAACAATATTGCTTTGTTGTCCTCAACGATCGAGGAATTAAAAAATGAAAACACGTGCCTTCGCCAACAAGTTCATCTGCTGGAGGATAGAATAGATTATCTAGAAAATCAATCCAGAAGGAACAATGTTATTTTTTACAACGTAGAGGAGCATGAAAAAGAAACATGGGAAACTACTGAGTCGAAGGTGCGTCAAATCATTCATAAGGAATATGGGATGCAAATTCATGATACGGAAGTGGAGAGAGCTCATCGATTAGGCCCGAACAATAATACTACAAGACCGATTATTGTTAAATTCAATCACTTCAAAGTCAAGGATATTATAATAAAGCAGGCGTATAAACTGAAAAACACACCGTTCTCCGTATCGCATGACTTTTCGAAATCTGTGCTGCAGAAACGTTCGTTACTAAAACCCTATTTAATTAAATCCAAGGAATTAGGACATCGCGCGCATCTTCAGTACGAAAAGCTGTCCATAAATGGCCGAAAATTTACAATTGAGGATTTACATTCTAAAGGCGTTACTTCACCTAACGACCTTGGCAAACTGTTTACCAAAGTTTCATCCTCATCCAACATAAACGAAATTATCACCAGAAGCAAGTCCGATTCCAAGCGTCTAGAACAATAGGGAGCGGTGAGTACGATCCAACAGTTTACAATCATACACCAAAACATTTAAGCTTTAAAACCAAAAGTGAATGACATTCAAATATATTTAGAAACCTTACACACAAAGAATCAAAACATCGCTGCGATCTGTTTTACGGAGCATTGGATGAAGGATGCCGAGCTTTCTACCGTGGTCATTGAAAACTATTATGTTGCGTGTAGTTTTTGTAGAAACAGTTTCAAAAATGGTGGTGTAGTGATGTTATCGAGGATTGATTATAATTTTAAGGAACTTAAATTTTGTCATATACCATGCTTTGAAAAAGACTTTGAGTACGTAGCAGCCCAGTATGGAAAACTAATCGTTGTCTGTGTTTATCGATCCCCCAGTGGAAACATAAATTTATTTTTTGAATGTTTGTATTCACTTTTAGATAGTATAATATGCTTAAACAGTGACGTTATTTTATGTGGCGATTTTAATATCAATTTACTGGATAATACGACCGATAAGAACGAATTTGTAAACTTGCTAACTTCGTATAATCTGAAAGCTACGATATCTACGCCAACAAGAGTAACGGCTACGACTGCCACATTGATTGATAACGTCTTTACAAACTTATCATCTCACAATTTACTTAATGTTAGCAATGTACATGCTGGCCTTTCTGATCATCATTCACAAATGGTCACTTTAACAGAAAACAAAACTGTTACGTCTACTACCCGAAAAGCTCATAGAAATTTCTCACATAAAAATAAGGTACAGTTTAACAGCCTTATTGGTAAGGTTGATTGGAAAGATCTTCTTTCTGCCAATGACACAAATACTATGGTTGATGCGTTCTACTCAGAATTTAACAAATGTTTTGAAAGGGCTTTTCCTTTGATTACTTGCATCACTACACATATTCAAAGAAATTTGTGGATTACATCAGGAATTAGAACCTCTTCCAAAAACAAAAGATGGCTACTGGAGATGAAGAAATATTCTACGGATGCTAATTTTCTAAACTACGTAACTCGTTATTCAATTATCTTAAAACATATCATTAACGTAGCACGTACTTCGCACTTTCATAACAAGATTTTGAGATCAAGTAACAAAGTAAAAACGACATGGGATGTAATCAATCAACAGTCAAAACAACCCAAGCCGCTTCACGAAAACATTGTTTTGGAAGTCGAGGATGAAACTCTTACTTTCCCTGGCGAGGTGGCCTCGGTCTTCAATAACTTTTTTACAAACATTGCTGTGGGTTTAACAAAAGATATACCAGTTAACATCAGACCACTTTCCTCGAACGGTAACTTATGTAGTTCATTTTTTATTCACCCAGTTAATGTTGATGAAATCGACAACTTAGTTAAGGGTTTAAATAACAACAATTCTGTGGGATATGACAACATTCCGTTATTTTTAGTTAAAGAGAACCGGGAACTGCTAAAGTACCCGTTAACTGAAATTATAAATTCTTCTTTTTCTAATGGAATCTTCCCAACGCGTCTAAAAATTGCTAAGATCATTCCTCTCCACAAAAAAGGTAGTAAAGGAGATTTGAACAATTACAGACCAATTTCACTGCTGTCTGTCATATCAAAAATCTTGGAGAAGGCCATGAAAGCACGGTTACTACGCTATCTTCAATCTCATAACTTAATTGCAAATAATCAATACGGCTTCCAGCAAAATAAGAACACCTCAGTAGCGATTTGGAACAATTCGTTTTAGGCGTTTTTTGTGACCTTTCCAAGGCGTTTGATTGTGTTGACCATAATATCATGTTAGAGAAACTTTCAAACTGCGGCATCAGAGGTATAGCTGCTTCGTGGTTTCAATCTTACCTATGTAATAGGCAACAGTTTACAGAAATCACCACATTATCAGAGAAAGGTATATTTCACAAAATGCACTCCGATAAGAATTTCGTTCAAAGAGGTGTCCCACAAGGCAGCGTGCTGGGTCCCATTTTATTTCTAATTTATATAAATGACTTAATGACTTCATTTCCAGACATAAATTTAACATTGTTTGCGGACGATACTTCTATTGCCTTTCAGGGCACGTGTCTTAATACTCTGCATGATTATGCTGCAAATAAGGTGTCTGAAATACAAAAGTGGATGTACCGTCATAAACTAATTCTCAATTTCGATAAATGCTTTGCGATTTTGTTTAAAACTTCTAAAGCACAACAGTTCGACTTCCATTTAAATGTTGGAAATCAGATAATTAAATCCGTGGATAACACAACATTCTTAGGTGTTACGATAGATGAAAATT
Organism: Photinus pyralis; assembly: GCF_008802855.1. Classification (NCBI taxonomy): domain Eukaryota; kingdom Metazoa; phylum Arthropoda; class Insecta; order Coleoptera; family Lampyridae; genus Photinus; species Photinus pyralis. The sequence continues at coordinate 11,316,742 of NW_022170509.1, read as the reverse complement.
TATCGTGGTCATCACATGTCACTAATTTATGTCCAAAACTAGCAAAGGCCGTTTACCAAATCAGGAAGATAAGAGACAGTAGGAGCAGCAACGGCGAAGATTGTATATTACTCTGCATTTGAAAGTTTGCTTGCATATGGGTTAGAATTTTGGGGAAATAGTGTTCATGCTAACGCCGCGTTTAAGTTACAAAAACAAGCAGTTAGAACTTTGCTGTATATAGGCAAACGCGACACTTGCAGAGAAAGATTTAAATCGCTAAATATATTTTCCTTAACGAGCCTTTATATCTATAAAATATCTATTATCATTTTCAAAAACAAACAATCTCTCACTAAATCGTCCGACGTCCATGATTATCCTACAAGGTCAAATACTCAATTAAGACTTCCAAAAGTACACCTATCGCTTTTACAAAATTGCCCTTCCTATATAGGCATCAAAATCTTCAATCACCTGCCTGACTGCATAACATCTAAGCAATCATTAACCAAATTTAAACGCAGCCTGAAATTATGGTTAAAATCGCAGGAATTTTACTCATTAAAAGAGTTCTATAGCTTTCATGATACCAATTCTTAGTTAACATTTCATCATCCATATTATTTCTATTTCTATTCACATTATTAAGGAAAAAAAAATTATTATTTTTTAGTTATTGTATAAACGCTCTATTTTCTTCCCGACACCTGTAATAGGTTTCTTCTGTTTATTTTATAATTTTATTTATACTGTTAGTTAATTGGTTTGTACAGATGTAGGGAATAAATCATTATTATTATTATTATTATTATTATTATTCAGTGGAGACGCGGAAAATTACACAGTATCGCCGTATCCCACGTTCATTTACTGGCCTAAACAGGAAATTTACAAATGTACCGCTTTATAGCGAACAGAAACAAACGTATGTCGGGAAATATAAGGCGATAACAACGCCTATAGCTAGTATTGGTACAATCCTAAAGGAAAACTGAATGCACATTTATTTAGTACTGAAGTACTTCTGTTTATATCCTGGTTACCAAGATCACGCGTACTGTCATAATTTTTATGTGGTGAATAAAACCAAAACTTTACAATGACGACAATTTTGAGGTAACATCGTATCCCCAAGATTTCTCACAGTGACCCTGTATAAAATTGGTAAAATACCTTGTACGACGCCATTTGCTTCCGCTTCCTTTCTTGTTCGCGCATATCTTCCAATAGTTTACGTTCTTCTGTACGTTGACGATCTAAATATAAAAAAGAAGTAACAAACTTGAAAACAAATGAAGCTACATACATTTTTGCTCAATCTCTTCATCGTCCAGTAAAAGAGATACTACTTCTTTGGGTTTCAAAGTGTCGGGTTTGAAATTTCCTCCGCTTATTACCAATTTTTGGATCTGCAAACTGTATTAACATCACAATAACATGAAAGAATATACTCATACCTCGCTCTTCTCTCGAGCTCTTTGTAAGATACGTTCTTCTATTGACCCCTTACAAATTAACCTATACACTGTGACTTGTTTGGTTTGACCTAGTCGATGAGCTCGATCCATCGCTTGCTGATCCACTGTGGGATTCCAATCGCTATCGTAAAATATCACCTAAAAAAACCCGTTACGCAAATTTCGATAGTAATTTTAGATCCTTTACCGTATCTGCAGCAGTGAGATTAATTCCGAGACCCCCCGCTCTGGTTGACAACAAAAATACAAATATATCTGCTCGAGCTTGAAAATCGGCAACCATATCTCTTCTTTCGGATATCTTAGAGGAACCGTCCAAACGCATAAACTTGTGGTGCCTGTGCCACATGTACTCCTAAAAACATTTTGTGAAAACTTACGACTTAAAATGAATTCTTAATTAAATCTATGCACAACTGTTAACAAAACAATTACCTCAAGTAAATCGATCATCCTTGTCATTTGAGAATAAATGAGCACTCGATGACCATCTTCCTTTAACTTCTTGAGCAATGAATCTAATACTGATAATTTTCCAGAATCCGTCACCAAAGTTTCTTTATCTGGTAAGAGAAGCAGAATTATTTTAAGCGTGTGTGTTGGTACTAACATTCACTTTCTACACTACAGACAAACAGAAATACAAAAGAAAGTGGCAACATAGCAATCAGATATGTAGATACAGGTAAGAAGACGAGAGTGGGTTACACGCAGATGACAATTGAAATTCTGCAGAAGGAGCCAAATGAATATGAATGAATAGTGGAAATGCACCATCTCTCGCCTTCGGTATCTGTGCACTACTAATTTAATTTTGATTACTGTGAACTAAAAGTTCAGTACACAGATTACATATCGCTCGGCTCGTCTAATAGTGGTCGCCTGTGCGCAAATCTAATGTAGGTCTATATGGCAGTTTTTTTATCAGTTTTTATTTCATAGTTCTTTTTTGCCGCTAGAGGCCATCTTAATGTACTTTTCTGTATTTTCCATCTCGATTGATTTTCTCAAGTTTTCAATTGCGCGCTGGTTCCTTTAGAGAAGATTATGCTATCATGGTGGTTACCCATGGAAAAAATGTAATAGGCCTTTACTATTCCGTCATTACCTGAAAAGGGATCTTTGTTCGAAATTTGAAATTCGTCATTACACCAATGCGAGATTTCACACACCACCGACGCCAAGTACTTCAGTAAAAGAGGCGTTATTTTGATGTTCAAAGATCCTCAGATACCACATTTCGTTGATATTGTATTCGCCCCATCTTGAGGTAGGAATTAAAAAAAAAATTAAAGAATTGGAAAGAGCATATCCAGTAATCTAAATAAAGCTGTTGCTCTATTCTTCTACGTGATTACTGAGAAAAAATTAAAGAAACACAAATTTTAGAACTTTTGAAGACTATTGTTTCCAAACGAAACATTTTCGGACCCTTGGTTTGTTTCGTTTTATGTCTCTATATCAATCTATGGAGAGTATACACTAAAAATTGTTTTATAAGCGGAGGTGCCGTACATCATCAGTGGAAACCTCTGCAAATCCTCACTAATTCTGCACCTGCCTTAATTACATAATGGACAGGTATCACATATTGCAAATATACAACTTTTGATACACACCACCAGTTTGTGTAGTGTAGAAAGTCAATGACACAAATTTCTCACCTGGAATTAAAATATTTGACCATCCGTAGCGAGGCCTAATAGAGCCGAATAAATCGACAGACGGCTGGGCGATATAGTAGCCGCTATTTTTTATTTCGGTACGCGTAGCCGTGGACCAATAGTATTTGCAAGCCGGCAACGAGTAGTCATCTATGAAACGATTCCAATCCCACATCGCACGCCGTGAATAACAGTACAGCGTCGGAAGGCTTGTATGTATCTACAATCTACAGTTGAAACTAAAGTACTAACATTATGAGGTGCAATACTTTAGGTAATAACGCGAATAAAAATCCAGGTAATGCGGTCGGTTCGCATTCGAGAACTTGAGGGCGTCGGTTTTCGCATGGCAGTTCTTTTTTCTGAAACAAAAGTATAAAATTTCCGGTAAGCCGCTGCCTTAGAAACTTACACAATCATTAACAACGTCAATCACAGATTCGCTTTCTTCCGAATGACCCCTTTTAAACCTAATGTTTTTGTGTTCCACAGTTTCGGACATGTAATGATAAGTGTGAGTTGTATGAGTATAAATAACACGTTCACCACAACTTGCAGATGTGAATACTAAATTCTTAAATACTGTACTTAAGGTAATAGCAGGTACCGACATTCGTAGCAGCGGCCTAAACAGTAATAAGTTTGGCTTTACATTGTCGGAAATTGTCGCTCTATGATAGTAATTAATATCGTTCTGCTCCGCATCATAATACGACTGCCACCTATTAAAAAAAAACTTTTACCTTTAACATACAGGTACTTTTAAGCAACAAACCTCTGCAACATACTACCATAGAAAATTCTATATAGATCCTGAGCTGATAACTTCATAAAATTTAAAAAATTAAATATACTATCACTATCTATACAAGACTGCAATATATACAGAGTAGTAAAATGAAAATAACGATAAATGTTCTGAAATTTTGCTTTTCGTGCATTAAAATCGTAAACCAAATAAGGTATGACGTACTCCCTCGGAGCAATATATACAGGTGATTTGGCATTTCGCCTTTCAAACAATTCCGGATGATTGCACACCTGTAAAAGAGGCACAGCATAATCGTTTTGACTAACAATGTAATGTTTACCTTTCGAAATTGCATAACTAAATTCATTAAATTTGAAGTGAAATTTTTATCGACAGGGTGAGAATCGCCTCCTCCAACCGTGTAATGCAGCAGGTCCTCTATGCGAATTTTTTGCTTCAACGCCATGTACAATAGTTTCTGTCGCATTGTCAACGGGCAGAACAGCATGATTTCAATTTTATCGGAGAGTTCGTTCTCTACATCCTTCTTAATTCGGCGTAACATGAACGGCTTCAAGATCATATGCAACCTTGAAAGATGCTCTAAAAAGAAATATGTTACAACACGTATTTCCATATGGAAGGTTTGTATTGTTTTCATCGTTTCACATTCTTAAATCAACCTTTCCATGTACCAGTACCACAGAGGAGCATGCTTCCAATAAAATGTTGACTCTGGTGCATTATCCTCCATGTTATCGGTATCAGTATATGTTTAGGTAATTGGCAATAAAATATAACAAGTAGAAAGGTTTTTCTACTACTACTTTAGAATCCCGTCATACTTGCTTTATTTGTAACAACAGAATGTCGCCTAGTCTCTGCTACTGAAGTGGAATAATTTCATTCCAACTCTTGTGATGGAATGAGCACATGTAGCGACATCTATTATAGGACCTTCTAAATGACAAACTGTCAACATTTTAATTACACTTGAGCGGGCACAAATTAGTTTTGAATTTTTAAGTACCTGTAGCGTACATTTACCGAATGTGTACCAGTAATAAGTAGATGTACATTTTCGATTACTACAAATGCAACGCGAAAACCTTCTTTATTCATCAAGCAACTTTGACATTTTTTCGCATGCGCAGTGTATGGATCGGGCGTGGTCATTTAGACAAACGTCACTCAAATATGACACAGGGATCTGTTATACCAACCCACCACACACAGACCTATTAACATGTCGATTGTCTACCGCTAATTCTAGTTACAATTTTACAATATATTTTGCAACAATTTGTCGTAGTAGTAGAAAAAATTATGTCTATGACTTATAAGGAATAAGTATTCAACGCTCGTGGAACCGTCACACTCGCCTTCGGCTCGAGTGACGAACTTTCCACTCGCGCGAAATATACCCTATTCCTTACTCGTTATAGAATATACTATTTCGCCCTAAGCCGAGTAACTTCAGCGCATTTTCCATGAATGATCAATACTTCCCAAAAGGACATAGCTATGTGCGCTGTAATTTTCTTTACTAGAGGCATATATGGTTAAAATTTCAAAGAAATATCTCCATAAACAGAAAAGTTGGCGTTTCGCAGTTCGCGCATGAGCACATTTAATTTATGCGATGTTTGTTTTTACTAGAAGCGTTTATGGTTATAATAATAATAATAATATAATAATAATAATAATGTTTATTTAGTAAAAAACAATTTCACATTGTAATACATCGTCACAAACAATACATTTACGAGGTGGTCTTCACAAAATTAATCTTTAGAGATTTTCATAAGTAAAAAAATTGGCATTTTGCAGTCTGCGCATGCGTGGATTTGATTTTTACTATGTACGATATGTTTGCTTTTCCTAATGACATTTGTAGTTTTCGATTTTTACTACATGTGATATGTTTTTCTTTACTAGAAGCATCTATGGTAAACATTTCAAAGAAATATCTTGATAAATAAAAAAGTTGGCACTGACTGCCAGAGCTGTCACAAATCGTTTAAAAAACGATTTAAATCAAAGATGCATTTCATTTTAACAAATGATTTAGATCAAAGATACTTTTGTCAATAAGAAAGTACATATTTAAATAACAAATCATTTTGAGATTTAAATATTTTTTGATTTCAATGGTAATTTCTTTATAGCCAATTACTAGCTCCCCTAATTATTTTAGAGCAAAAGTCTAAATACATTTTTTTTAGAGAAAAAAATACTGCATCTGTTCATATGATTACTTATAGTTTTCCGTTTTTCAAAACCGTAGAAATCCACAAAAAAAATTGCATTTTATAAATCAGTGATGCTTTGGAATCTTTTAACAAACTAAAAGCGCATCGCATCTAAGTAATCGTTATTTGACGTCGAACGATTTTCATATGTAATTTTGTTTCAACTAACCGACGCAAGAAAAAGCGTCTATGGGGTAATGTTTTTTTAGAGAATGTAATGCTGCATCTCCATCGGATACTATTTGTTTATCATTTTCCGGAACCAAAGTACATAATCGAAGAAAAAGAAATTGATTTGAGGAAGAATTGTTCTTAAACTTATATTCGGATTTTCCGCTACGGCAGCCAACTTTGAATGTATTGTCGTTTTCCTGATGGTTTTGACGGACATTTTGAACGTTATTGCACTTGCAGTGATTTAGCACAGTTCCTGTTCTTGGAAACTTGCGCACAATTCTGTCTACTGTGGTAATGCTTGGAATCGGTCGATTGGGGTACTTCACAGTAAATAAGGACGTTACTTGACGGGCATAAAACAACTTTAACATTTCCTGTTTCTCTTCAGTTAATTAAATGATAAACAATTTTGATTCACTAATTTATAAACAAGTATAAATTTAATATAGGTACGTCAAAGGCAAATAATGAAAAGTTACGCTGTTTTTTTAGGCAATTCCAAGGCATATCTGATTTATTTTGTCGATTTCTACGGTTTTGAAAAACGGAAAATTATGTGTAATAGTATGAACAGATATTGACTATAAAGAAATTACCATTGAAATCCCTATGCTGCGTCGCGCTAGGCACCACTCTGTATAAACGTCTACCAAAATAGAACCCGGGTTAATTAGCTTAGAGAATTTGTTAGTATGTATTTAAATCGTCTCTAAAAGATTTAAATCACTCGGAAACGATTTAAATCATATTTTTAAGTTCAAAATCAAAGATAGTTTTCATGAAAATCTTAATTCAAAAATCATTTTCCTTAAAAAGATTTAGATCAAATGATTTAAATCGAAGTATTTCAATCATAAAAAAGATTTAAATCTTATTAAAACTGACAGCTCTGCTGACTGCGCATGCGCACATCTAATTTTTGCAATATCAGTTGTTTGTCTTTAACAGAAGCATCTGTGAATAAAATTTCAAAAAGATATCTCGATAAATAACCGTTGATATCTTTAATCTGATGTTTACAATATGCAAAACATTTGCTTACACTAAAAGCAACTTTGGTTAAAATTTCAAAGAAATATCTCCATAAATAAGAAAGTTGCCATTGGGCAGTATGCGCATGCGCACATCTGCTTTTTACTATATGCGATATGTTTGCCTTCACCAGAAATGTCTGTGGTTAAAATTTCAACCAAATATAAGAATGAATAAGAAAGTCGCCATTGCGCAGTCTGCGCATGCGCACAACTGATTATACAGTGTGTTCGAAATAAGAAGGTCGCCTCAATATCTCTTTTATTTGGCGAAATTGTAGTATGACATTACAATCTATGTGATTGGATCGGAAACTTCCGGTATCAATTCCGGTTTAACAAGAATTGGAGGCAACTTTTGTTTTTCAAGTGCAATGCCTATGTTTTTTTAAGATATTTAAAAAGGGTAATCAATTTGTAGACAATAGCAGACACCGCGCATCATGACAGCACATGGCATGCTAGTTTTCTAATTATTGAATTATGAATATTATTCCTACTATGTTTCTGTTGCACAGGAGTGATAAAAAATATATTTGAGCTTCTTACATATGTAGAACAAAAAGATACAAAAGTTTTACTTGGCACCACACCACCAATTTACCAAACTATCAATTTACGGAACATTTTGACCTTTGAAAGCCTCTGCACTCCCTGGATTATGAACACCTTCAGGAGCTGATGTCGCAGGATCACTGACAAAGGTAAACAAAATAAATTGGTGGAATTGTTTTAATTCTGCAAGTAATACACTGCTAGAAGCTTTGGCTCAATTGGGGGCTGAAGATGTTAGGAACTTATAACTTGGAAGCGTTTGTCAGTTTTATATCCCCCACTGATCGACATAAGAGCGGTACAATGGTTGTTTACACAGAAACAATATAAAGATGAGAACTTTTCTCTAACAAAACCTACACTGAATCCAGCATTGCTAAGGGTTCACCTTCAGTTATTATCAGGACCCATTTCAGCATCCCGATAATACATATAAACCTGTTGCTTATACCATGGAGGAAATACAATAAGAGTTCCAGGCACTTATTAATTTGTGACCACCTTTCACACACCTCACAAGTAGATGGGGATGTAAGCGTGGGAAAATTTTCTTTTAGCGCCATCTGTTGTGTAGAACAGATCACTAAATTGGGTAGCAGAATTAGCGCGCTTATGAACCACTCAAAGCCATGACTTCACGAATTCATTTATAATGTCTGACCTTGAATTGATAAATTTACGTACAATCTCTGTAAATAAAACAAAGAATTTTTGAGTTTTCTTTTATGCCCAATCTTTCAAGAGGATAAATTCCGTAAAAAGAAAAACATTGATTGCACTCTGTTGAATAATTAATTGCAATTCTATATCACTGGATTTGTATTTCGTCCAAGTTGAGTGTTAAGTAAAACCATAGGAAAATCATTGAACTCGCTTAATGCTTATGGAAGAAAGAGCAACATGACCCCTGCTCGCCGCGTTGGTGAAAATCACCGAAATGTATGTGCCTCGGTATGTGCTGTACAGGGTGTCCCATTAATAATGGTCACAGGCCATATCCATGGAACTGTTAATTGCACAGCTTCGGGAAAAAAATTTTGTTAACAAAAGGGGTCAAGATAAATCGCTGGAAATTATTTTCAAGTTTCTAGCTTCGCCGTCAGAGGGCGTACGATTCATGGTTAAGTAGAAAAATGACTTTTTTTCTAAAATATTCCCAACGAACATGCTTAAAAAATACATGCATAGCAATCTAGCACATAAAATATGACGGGTAGGAGAAGGGGAACATCTATTTAAGAAATCGAATGTAACTTCGGTTTAGGTTAACCGATTTTCACATAATAGGTCTTGTTGGAAAGAGCTGTCTTCGTGGAATCAGATTTTACATTAATAGAGTCTTTTTAGTAAATGTGATGAGTGGTAGAGAGCGCGATGTGACATTAACATAAACTTTGCAGGTTTTTTTGCAAATTTCAAATGGAACGACATAATTATATGATCAGTGAAAACCGCATTTTGATATCTGTTTCCTAGAGATATTGCGAAAATACGAATATTCACAAATGTTAATTGCAATATTTATGCTAATCCAAATTGGCTTTGAAACAAAAGAAACACAATACCACGTAAAAAACTGTCAAAGTTTATCACAACCTGTCGCATCCTTTCATTAAACGTATTCGTGCGAATTATCACCAGCCCATTTCAAATTTAGTGGCATACGACATGCTTGCCATTTATTTCGAGTGTCATCAAAATGCAATGGTTGCATCAAGAGTATATGCTGTAAGGTATCCTGAAAGAGGAAATAACCTCTGGTGTCTGATGCTGTATAATTGAAGGGAAAATTATTGGTCCCTATTTATTTAATGAAACCCTTAATGGTGAGGTGTATGTAAATTTTCTGAGGAATGAATTACCGACTCTGCTTGAAGATGTAACATTGGAAACCAGGCGCGAACTATGTATTTTCAACACAATGGGTGCCCAGCACATTTCTGGGTAAATGTGTGAGAGTACTTGAATTTGTATTATCCTGGTAAATGGATAGGAAGAGGAAGTATTTTTCCATGGCCAGCTAGGTCACCCGACCTTACTTGCTTAGACTTCTATTTGTGGGGAAGGATAAAAGACCTAGTCCTTCAAACAAGGCCAACTACAAGAGACGACATGGTGGAGATGCAATTCATAGCATATCTATGGCTGAAATTGAAGCAGCTGTTTTCTCTACTCAGCTGGCAGAGACTTCGTCTTTGTATCGAAAATGATGGCAGACAGTTTGAACATCTACGTTAATTATAATTACTATTTCTTATTTAATTCGTATTTGACATAATTATGTGTTGCTATGTGTTCATTTATTTCAAAACCAACTTAGATGAATATAAATATTGCAATTAAAATTTGTGAATGTTCGTATTTTCGCCATCTTTAGGAAGCAGATATCAAAATGCGGTTTTCACTGATATTTTCACTGTTTCATCTTACTTGATAATATCATATAATAATTATATCGTTCCATTTGAAATTTTCAAAAAAACTTGTAAAGTTTATGTTAATGTCACATTGCGCCCTCTACCACTCACCACATTTACTAAAAAAAACTCTATTAATGTAAAATCTGATTCCACGAACACAGCTTTCCAACAAGACCTATTATGTGAAAATCGGTTAACCTAAACCGAAGTTACATTTGATTTCTTAAATAGATGTTCCCCTTCTCCTACCCCTCATATTTTATGAGCTAGAGCAATATGTGCTGCATCAAAATTATGCAAAATTGATACAAGATTGCTATGCATGTATTTTTTATGCATGTTTGTCGGGTATATTTTAGAAAAAAAATGACTCATTTTTCTACTTAACCATGACTCGTACGCCCTCTAGCGGCGAAGCTAGAAACTTCAAAATAATTTCCAGCGACTTCTCTTGACCCCTTTTGTTAACAAAATTTTTTTCCCTAAGCTGTGCAATTAACGGTTCCATAGATATGGCATGTGACCATTATTAATGGGACACCCTGTACATACTGTCACTAGCGGCACATTATAGATAAGAGGTTTATTGATAGATCGTTTGCTCGTTGGAAATTTCAAACCAATGTTTAACTTTCTCGCGTACGACGCAATGCTAAATAATCTTCATGTCCGCTTATTCGCTTACCAATAACCTAACAAAGCCTATTTAGTTTTTTTGTAGAAATTAATGTGACCTATCCGTTCATACCATTGATTTCCATTTTCTAAATTCTGGCACTACGTAAAAGAAATATGACATGAGAAAAAAATCGTGTGAGATCGAAGGGACGACGCATCCGGAGTTTCTGAGTAGATTTTGCCGTTTACAAGGACCACCCTGTATAATAACGATTGGTTTGAGCTTCGTTACGCAGAAAAACGTAATTTTGAGAAGTTTCTGTGATGCCATGGAGACAAGGAGATACCGTAATTAATTAGTCCGCCTACACCCGCTGATGGAATTTTGGAATTATTTTTGTAACCACCGAAGGGTATTGTTCTGGAGAAGATGAAGGACAATTAACGTTTTTTGGTTTCAGCGCCGTTAATTGTTTATAAGCTGTTTATGTTCCCCGTAATAAGTAAAAGCAAGGATAGAACAAATTTTGAAGCGAGTTGTTTTGCTCGCTATCAGTTAGCGTCGTGTCTGCAAAATGTTAAATAACCGCCACCTGCTCTGAGTCCGAAAACTTGCAATTAACATACAGTTAATTAATGTAATGAGTTCATGAGCTTCCGTTGTGTCTTTTGAGTATGTATAATTAGCATGCACTAATTAAATAAAGGAGCGCCGGTTGAGACGATTGTGGTGTCAAACTTTGCGCGCTTAATTAAGGAATCGATTCCCAGATGTTCGGGAATTTTAGGACTAACAGGAGCCAAATAGATTAAAAATGGAATTGATTCGTTTTGATTTCGTATTGAATACGCTACGGTTTGGATTTTCCTTGTACCACTTCTACCAAATTGGGTTTCCTTTATAAGCGAAACGCTCAATTTTGGAAGGATCTTTTGCGTTCTACTTGCCGTAAGTAAGTCCGAAATATCTTTTGCATCTTTAGCGGTCCACCGACTGTACAAGATCTTTTTCTCATTTTTCATCTTTTGCGTTCTACATGCCAGACGTAAGTTTGATATTTTTGCCTGTTTCCAACCGCGATATAAATTTCCGAAAGTAAGCCGTTTTAGTGATTGTATAGGGGGGGAATTGTTTTTATCCGTTTTCCCAAATTTGCCTAATTACTTTTCTTCCGCTACGGAATTTGCCGGTAGGCCATATTTTGTTTTAGCGTTCCAGACATTACCGCCGCCATTTGCTGGACCTGACCGCCGAATACCTGGAATTATCATCTCTGATTAAGACTACTTCCGAGGCTACCGAAACCGACCCGTCCGTCCGTAATTACCGCCGACATCGTCCAGGCGCGAGATTATCGTCTGGTAGCGCCCGAGTCCGTCCGTTCCCTGTACCGCCGTTTTGACGTTTTGCCGCCGACTACCGCTTGAGAAATTACAATATACTTTGTATCAATATCTTTCATTAAATTACACTCGAACAATAACTCTACTAATTGGGTTTTAATTCCTCCAGCACCGGCTATGCGCGAGCAGCCAAAGTTCGTCGCAACGTGGTGCTTTTTCAGTTTTTGCCGAAGAAGATAGGAAAAAACTAAAAAATCACCAACGCTAGTAACTACCCTCGAGGATGGCGCCCGGATGTCGCTAACCCTACATCATGTAGCCGAGTTAATGATTTTGAACTTTCTGTCCGTCCGTCCATCTGTGGACACGATAGCTCACTAACGGTTCCAAATTTTCCAGTTCTGTTTTTACCAATAGGTCAAGAGACTAATTGATTAAATTTTGGTCAATATTCGTCAACCGGGAGTGACTTTATCGCTCGTTGTCTATATTGCTGCAGATTATTATGAGTAGAAAATGCTTATTAAAAACTGTTTTCTCTAGGACAAAGGGTTCCTGAGATATTCGCAAAAACTAAATTTTTTTTTCAATTTCAACACCCTGTATTTCAAGTCTTTGTGCATTTTAGAGGGTAGGATAATAGCAACTTTTTTTCAAATTTTTGGCCGAGCTATCACATCCTGAAGTCCTGCGCATATATTATGAAACACGCTGTATAGTACACGGATAGATACATAGAAATACTTCTTGTGTAATTTGACAGAGTAGATACCATTACACTCACTTTCATCAATTCCAGTTTTATTTTCCGCATGACTTTCGATATCCTTCGAGAACCACTCATTGAATTCCTCATGTGAATCGAAAAGTGTGGGCATGATGAAATGCAACAGCGCCCATAACTCGGCCATACTATTTTGTATCGGCGTACCACTCAAAAGCAGTCGATTTCTACAGCTGAAACCTAAAAGTGTTTTCCAACGCATACTGAAAAAATTAAAACTTTAGCGAGCGAAATTTGTCAACTTGTACATAATGCACCTGCTGGTACTTTTTATTGCTTGCGCCTCATCCAAAATCATATACTGCCATTTAATTCGGTTAAAATATTTAATATCGGTGATAACTATTTGATAACTTGTCACGACGATATGGAAACTGGCCTGTTTCGTATGCATATCCCTATGATCCCAAAATTGACGTAAAATCTTCCGCTCCTAAACTCAAAGGAGGTATGTAAGAAATCAACACATAGATAGTACGTACATTTGGATTTCCCCAGTACGGGACAACTTTAAAATCTGGCACAAACTTTGCAATCTCCTGCTGCCAATTGTGCAAAGTAGAAGCTGGAGAGATGATCAAAAACGGTCCCCAAACAGCTAAAAAGATTGGTTTAATGTATTAACACCAAAAAAACTCACTTACAATACTTCTCCGCTATATGGCACAGAAACGCAATACTTTGCACAGTCTTTCCCAGACCCATCTCATCGGCTAAAATCCCACTAATACCTTGATCGTATAAGTTGGCTAACCAATTCATGCCCCTTAATTGATAACCCTTAAGTGTACCACGAAATTCGTTAGGCTGCGGATGTTCTCCGTCCGTTGAGTCTAGCATCTTACAATCGATCAACGAGTTGGCTTGCATATCAAAATGCTTCGTTCGCGCTCTCTCACTTAAAAACGCCTCTTCCGCATTTTTCTTAGCTTTCGCCTTCATAAACTCGCAATCATAATCGTCAATGTTAGATAAACGCGGATTCTTCTCTTCGTCTAGCTGGCTGAGGATGCGTAGCTGCTCCTCTGGCGAACCCGTTCCTAATTTCTTCGACATAAAATGAGCGTACAATTCCGTTTGAGTAATCAAGAAGTTAAGTTTTCTCTGCTGACGTTTGGCTTCGACAAATTCAAAGTCTATTTTACGCTGTTCCTCCGCTTCTTTTTCTAACTTTCTTCTGATTTCCCTATCAACCCGCTTAGACCTCTTCCAATATGCTAAATTCTCCCTCACCAGTCGCTTCATACGCCATTGCTGTTCTTTAACGACACGTGCAGATTGTAGCTAAAAGTTTTAACTTGAAATAGTAGCACTTAATACGCATACGTATACATACCGCCTTTTGACGGACGACTTTCTGACATTGTAAAGCGATTCGCTTACATTGCATCAGCATTTCTTTGTGTTTATTAATTTTTGCTCGGTGTTGTTTACTGAGTTCCTTTTTAACAATGCTAGTAAACACCTTTTTACGTTTTACTGTCATGGTATCCTCCCACTTTCGTTTTGATTCCTCATCCTTAAACTTGCGAGCTTTCTTCTTATTAGTAAGTCCGGAAGGTCCAGGCTGTACCATGTGATTTCTCATTTCAGAGTGAACGTTGGCGTCTTCGTCCTGCATGTGACCATCCATATCCATTTGCAATCCCAGACAACCTTCATTCTAAAAATTAGGGATGAAAACACGGCGACAACTGTTCCACTGTACCGAATTCTCGTCGACGACATCTGAAAAGATCATGCAATGCGAAGACTTGGCCGTTTCCTCTTTGATCACTTTCTTCCTTGCTGGTTTGGGTCGCACCTTTTTTATTTCGGGATATTTATCACAGCTGGATAGCAGGCCGACGCTATAATACATGTTTTGGGATATTTTCTGCAAAATCAATTAACTGTAAATACTTGTCATGTGTAAATAGTGATAATAGGCAATTCATACAGGGTCTGTTGAGGCTTTGTATATTTATTAGAAGTAGGCCAACGGATTCAAAAGCGAGCTCCAAGAAAGTGGTGATACGTAACGGTATTATGTTCAAGTAAAACGGATTCATTGAAGGTTTATACCTAAACTAAATGAAATTCACTGTAGATAACTATAGGTACTTTTAATGAGCTTGTTTCAAGAGACTTCCAAATGACAAAGATAATTCACTACTTTATAACGCCAAGTATGCATTATTCCGAGGGGTCATCCACCACGCAAAATACTGTACACCAAATGCCAATTTGGCAGATTATTGCCAATAATCTTTGTACTGCGCCTTAATGCTTTTATAACGCTTGATCACTGCCTTGTAATTCCTGTAATGCTTGGTTACTGTCGATGGGTCCGATATGTAATATGTTTAGGAGTAGACCTCGGAGTAGACTACATGCAAGAAATTGAGAATTCCACACTTTATGACAAAGTTCTGGAATTTTTATGGCGGATATTGTATACTTACTACATTAGCAAGAGCCCGTTCTCGCAGAACTTTATTATAATAAACGCCTTATGAAACATTTCCGACCCACTCAGACTTTTGTTGGCATTTTTAGATGTGGAATCTTCCCCTTTTGACTTGCCTCAACATGTGGATTTAAGGCTCCTCTGTAGCCAATTTGTATTTCAGTGTTATTGCAATTGGTTAGACCACCAACAATACACACTTTCTTTTCATCATTGCAAGGAATATCCACTATCGAGAATTTGTTAGACTTCAACTACAAAAGCGGCATTTCATAAAAAAGTTTAGCTATTTTTCCAATATGGCGGATTGACTACAGAGGAGCCTTAAACATATGCCATATACATGTGATATAAAAACTTCAGAATTTTTGAATGCAAAATCTATATCTCAGCATCCGCTCTACCGTGCTCTACTATTATAATGCTTTTTCCGAGGCTTTCTCGATATCTATTGAACTAAGTAATTCTATGAGTTGATACCGGAGTTAATACAGTAAAATAAGGAAGAAGTAGAAATAGTTTTTGGAAAAATATTAGGGTGTATATACAGGCTGATTCAAATTCGAGGGCCACCATGGGGATCTCGGGAACTGTAAGAGATAGCGTATTTTGATACTTAACAAAATGCAGTTTTGAAACTGAAAAAATTCCTACTACTTTCGGAGATATCCGGAAAAAAAACGAAATTTTGCCGAAAAGATGCCACTTTTAAATTTTAATTTTGACGTTTCGTCTAAAGTCAACCAACATCAACTTTGTTTTTTCTTGTGGAAATCATTTTTACTTTTTGTCATTTGATAGAGAATTTTTTTTCTGATTTCAAAAATGTAAACATCACTTTTAATCAGAAAAAAATTCTCCATCAAATGACACAAAAAGTAAAAATTACTTCCATAAGAAAAAAACAAAGTTGATGATGGTTAATCGGAAACTAGCATCTTGCAGAGGGAAAAAAGTGGAGATACTAATGTTACTTATTTTGAAAAAAATTTTTTAATAACTTCAGTAAAAAATAAAAACGATTTTGCAAAATTTCGTTTTTTCCGGATATCTCCAAAAGTCGTAGAAATTTTTTCAGTTTCAAAACCGCATTTTGTTAAGCATCAAACCACGCAACTTTGCCAAATTTAAACTACCTATCTATCTCTTACAGTTCTCGAGATCCACATGGTGGCCCTCGAATTTGAATCAGCCCGTATCTCGGCCTGTACAGGGTGTTTTTTTGGGAGCTTTCGTTAAACGTTCCTGGGAAAGTAAAATAGGTAGGTTTTTGAAAATTTGTACTTAGGAGTTACTCTGAAGGCCGAATCGATGTAAAATATTTTCAAAATGGCCGCACTTCCGGGAACACCGGAAGTAGATCTTCGTTATTTTAAATAGCAACCCCCATTTTTTATTGGATTTTTAGATTCTACTTGAAATTTCAGTTCTTTTGATACCCATATGTCGATATCTGGCGTTTATGGTTTTTAAGTTATTTTGACTTTAAGAAAAAAATGGCGGATTCAGATGGTACCTTGATAATTGATTACTTGAAAACGGTTGTAGTCATGGCAAACCTATTTTTATCAGTGCATAGAGAATAAATAGGGCTTTCTTTTAGTGTACTTAAAAAAAAAGTTAAGTTGCGTACAACCGCACCTATGGAGATCCAAATTTAAGAAACTTCAAAGACTATAAACCCAGTTTTTTTAAATGGAATGACCATGTTCTTACTATTGCATGAGATAGAGAATCGAAATTGGCATATTTTGATATTACGTGTTCCTATAGCTATCTCAAACAGTTTCGGATTTATTCCCATTTCATTGAATTGATCTCGGAATTGATGCCATTTTTTTCGCATTTTCTTTTTTAGTAGTTGGTCATGATTTTATAACAATCGAATTTTAAACAAATCAAGGAATGGATTCTTTAATATCATTGATTCTAGTCCTAAATAATTCATTAATAAATAAGTCATTTATTAAAGATATAGGAGGGAAAACTGATTCAGAGGGGTAATGCGATATCTGTTCTGGCAACAATTCCATACCAAAAATGTTTCAACGAACTTTTTTACATTTTGCATTGAATTTATTTTGTTAATCTTGCATTTGCAATTTAATTCATTTTCTTAAATATTCTCTTGTAGAGCATTGTATCACTTGTGCTTCAACGGTTTGTAGTGCATTTGGGGGTACAACATTTCGTGAATTAATTTGAATTAACGTAATTAATTTGAATTAACGTAATTAATTTGAATTATTGTGAATGAATTTGAAGTAACGTGAATTAATTTGAATTAACGTGCATTAATTTGAATTAGCGTGAATTAATTAGAAATAACCGGAATTAATATGAATTTACGTGAATTATTTTGAATTAACGTGAATTCATTTGAATGTGAGTACTTGTTTCCCCACTGGGGTCAAAGGGCATGCTGGAACGGTAGGTAATGAGAAAGCCAATGAGTTAGCCTGTCTGGGCTCAAAACAGGTGTTTTATGGCCATAAGTTATTTTTTGAAATTTTACAAAAAAATATTTTTAAAAAGTTAAAATGTTTATTATTTTGATGTTCAAAAATGTGGAAAAATTGGAACATTTTTGGAAAAACTTTCCCAAATTTTGGCATATGGCGGAATTCAGCTTTAAAACACACAGTGTGGGTAAAGATAAAAAAACTATTTTTTGAAAGTAGTATTAATTATTTTCAGTAATTTTGGGAACAGAAAAAAGTTTCAAATAAAAGTTTTAGTATTTTATATGTACCAAATAAAAATGTAATTAATTGATTTAATTCATTATACAAGGAGTACCCAGCAACATATGTTTTCAATATCTTTAATGTATATTAAAGATGGTTTTTGGTTAAAAAAATAAAAATCGTTTTACTTCAGGATCAATTTCGTAAAAATAAGCGAAAACCATGCTTCGGACAAAGAAAAACCAGAAAATCAAATTTGCTCAAAAATGAATGAGGATTTAAAAAATAATGTTTATTTTAAGAGGAAGCAGTGGCGTAGTACTCAAAAAATTTTCAATGCAAAAGCCGTACAGACGCTACTGGTAGAGAAAATTATGAAATGATGCATAGAAGACATGTACCAAATTTCATAAAGATTTCTACAATATTATCTCTGTTATTATTAAAAAAACTGATTTTTTTTTAAAACTTTACCACCTTGAATCTCAAACATTAAAACGCTTAGGACATACGTTCATAGGAAGTTTTTTTTCTTAAAATGTTTCCAAAAATCACCTCCTTAAAATATATTAGCATGTTTTTAAGGAACACCTGTATGTAAGTATGGACTTAATTTGTCATGTGACAATTAAGTGAATAACCAAACCTATGTCTATTATTACCTGTGTAGACAGAAGCACCTTCTTCCGTTCCATATTCATCTTTTGCATATGAATGTAATTGTCCACGCAAATATCCTGATCGCCTTCCTGAAGCACGTTCATTAGCCATGTCCTTTGCGAATTGTTTGGGTTGTAATTAAAAAAATCTTGCAGTTCCACTTCATTTTGACCTAAAGCAATAAAATTTGTTGAAGAACTGTTTCATCAGCAAGAACAAAGAACTGAGAAGTTTCTCACTTCTTCAAATTTTCAATTTTGAACTTGTGTTTATGTGACTATCCACAACAAAGCACATAAGAGCTGGGTTATAGCGCGCACTGACTGTTTGAGTACATATTTTTGCCACAACTTTCAAAGTTTTTAGGCTTATGGTCTTAGCTAGCCACTTGCTAGTTCTGCAAATAGGTTTACTATTTGTATTCAGATTAGAAATATTGAAGTTTTCAGGAGAAATGTGTACGACTATTTGAATTTAAGTGCTCGAAACTTCACATTTTGTGAAGAATTTACACAATTCGGTAATCTTTTCAAACTTCAAAAGATAACTTAAAATCAGCTATAAAGACATATAACATTGTTTAAAGACTTATGGTGTAGTGTACAAGGACTTTAGCATTCCTAAAAAATCACACGTCCCTCGTACACTACCCATCACATCAAAATGTCAATGTCAGTAGTAAGTTGAATTAGAGTAGGGCTCTTGGGCCTATTATGGTAGGGATGCTTAAATATGTCCCAAAATGTATATACAGGTCAAATGTAAAATTTCAACCCTCTACAACAGCCACGTATAATGGTAGTTGTATAAGAGTGAGTTTTTTTTCAACCACCCCTTGTACGTGGCCGCAGGGGGTTGAAATTTTACATTTGACATGTTTGAGGGGTGCGACATATCTGAGCATCCCTACCATCGTAGACCCAAGAGCCCTACTCTAACCGTACGCTCACCCTCATCGTATTGTTCTTGATCGACTTCAACAGTTTCTTCATCTACAATAACCTCATCATCTTCGTCCTCCGTCGTATCCGAATCGACGTCCCTATTTTGATCCCAAATCTCTCTAAGGAACGTTAGATTGGTCGCATTCTCGATTCGCTGCAGGTGTATTGGTTTCGAGCATCCGGGAGTTGCCAATTGTGTGTCGGTCTCCGTTTCCATTATAAGGATAAAAACAATCCTTTAAAACAATACTGGAAAATATATACAATCGGCAAAATGGTAAGGAGACTGGCTCAATGTTCTGCGGAAAGCGTTCGATAATTTTCACTTAAAACTATACCACTTACTGCTTGTTTTGATTATTCATAGTTTAATTAGAGATACCATAATAAAGCATAATTGTCAATTTAAGAAAGTTAGGTTATATTTTAAAAACTTGACAAAGAAGGAAACTGTAACAATTAACAAAGAGTGCATTCGCTTGTGCAAGTGATAGTCGCATACAAGGTGCGTCAATGCCCAACGCATTCGATTATATTATATAAAATCATGATACTTATATGTAGTATGGTTGTAGCCGGCCGTCTGCTGCCGTCATGTGGGCACCGAAATTTTAAAATGAGAGTACAATTGAATAAAATGTTTCAATTTGTGCCAATACGAGATTCAAATTATTTTTTGAGACTGGCGTTATCTACCCTCAATGTCGGGGCACTTATTGTATGCAAAAAACTTTGATTACTTCAAATCGCTATAATTTTTGGTGCAAATTTTTAATTAATTTGTGGTTATGTTTCGATTAAATAGTCTTCGCTGAACGCGACTATCCCAGGGATGAGAATAATATTGTGTAGTGCACTTAACCCTTAGATTCTACGTAAACATAGACATACGATATACAATTCGACATATGGAAGTACCGATTGTTTAAGGGTCTTCCTTAGTGTTATCCTTATCCAACTGACAAAACATTCATTTTTTGAGCGGTCTTAAAGAAAATTTTATCAATAGCAAAAATTACGCAATCCGTCGGAAATCGAGAATGTCATTGAAAATAACTTATCTGCGCACAATAGTTGGGTGAACGACTGAATGCACTCTATTTGTAGTCTATTTGCCGAGTTCAGGGTCAAAGATATCAACTTCGCACTAATTTCCTCTTTGCAATTTATTTTTTGAATTTGAGAGTCACAAAAATGTTTGACTTACGTTTTTACGGCTTCACTTATATAGTTTGAATTGAAATTAGAGTAGTTCCATGTCATTTCTTTTTCGCACAGAAATCACACCCGGAGTGAAACTTGATCGCGCGCGCTTCTACGCAAAAATTTCCGTGAGTCCCTCATGATCCAGATCATTAAACTGAATTGGACCCTGAACGGGAAAAATGTTCCCTGGCTTACCTGGGCATCGATTCCCGAAGTTAGTCGGTATGCTCCGTGATGTGCATGTGATGTGACCGGCTGCCATGACGTCATGATCGTATACGATAGGGATAAGTTCAAGTTAGCGCATTCCCGAATCGTGGACAAACTTTATGCGCTAACCAATCACAGACAAGAATTGAACTGTCATTTGTCAGTTTTGTATTTTGTTTTGTTTTTGCATTATGGATACTGCTATTAATAACCAGAAAATCCTCGAACAATTCTATGTTTTATTTCACAGAAAATATGTGAATTTATAGGTTAGGGCACTGAATAACCTCTATAGCAAAACAGCTGCAAGATCCGTCCTGTAGCTGCAACTGCGCATGACTTTCACGCAACGAGTGGTCTAGACCAGTCGTTGCGTTCGATCAACTTTTCGCTCGATGTGGTAGATTCGAGAATGCAGTGGCATTGACGTTCACATCAAGGTCAGTCGATGTGAACAAAACACATCTTCGGGAATCGACGCCCTGAATTTTTTCTCTTGCAGTTTGACGCGGACGCTATTGCGGTTTACAATTTCATTTTCCAGCTGCGTGAACTTTTTTTACCAACTCCGCGCACATTTTTTCGGACGATTGGACTTCAGCCCTTTTTTAAGCAATCGGTGCAAAAGCGATCAATTCTTGACGCGTATTTTTCTACGGTGTCACCCGGGTTTTCATCTTTTTCACGGTGTGAATCGGTTCTTTTTCGAACGACCTAATTCCTACCACCTTCATCTTTGAACAGCCAAATTTTGAAGAAACCTGAGACCGTCCTGTATATATAAATTCAACCCTACACTTAATTTGGAAGAATCTATCCTTAAAACCATTTCAGCTACTAAACTTAATTTAAAATCATATATAATGAGAGACCCTAATTAAATGTACCGTTACACGTACATTGTATGGGGCAGTACTGATACTGAAAGAGGTAAGTCGCTATTAGACTACTTAGTCTTTAAGAATCTACAAATAGCCAATAAGAGTAATAACATAACCATCACTGACGTTAGAATGGCGGCATGTGACATAATTGCGTACGTGTGTCGAAAAAGATATCTTGCTTTGTTTGATCACACGTATATATTATAACTTTAAATCCTGACCTGAACAACTATCCTCGATAACATTTTGAAAAATTATGGTAAATTTTATGTTTTGGCCTGCCCGTGATACGGTTTGACATGAAGCAATTCTAACTGCATATAAAATGTTATCGAACCAAGCTATTTAAATTTTGATTGTGCAGCTCAATTCTCATTCGTTGCACATTTAGTGGACTACACTGTATATGATAAACAGACAATAGGTACGGTATCCACCATGCATGCAGTACAAATGACGTGACATGAAAAAAGTGAACGCCTTTATCGGCTTTCGTGATACCGCTTATCGTGAGACCGTAACATGACCGGCCTGAGCGCTGCCGGTTTCTTGTGTAATGTTTAACACGGTCTTCTTTAACACAAATTACATTCGCGATCTGTAAATAGTTTTTAATTTCATTTTTTTCTTTCTTACGAAATTTCTAGTACATCCAGTATTACATCTGCACCAAAATATCGACTAAATCTTCCATTAGGTACGTAAAATTTAAATCAGCGATTAGTGGGTCTGTCAAAATCTTATATAGGGGGAGGGTCCATTATGACCTTTTAATGGTAAGAGGGTTAATTTAAGACTTTTGTCAATTAAATTCATTATCTATTACAGATTTAGGCATCGAACAATAAGAACGGCTTGCCAAAATGCCGGCTGTTCGTGGGGATGGCATGCGGGGCCTTGCCGTGTTTATCTCCGACATACGAAATTGTAAGCGGTATTTGATAGCCAACACATTATCCTCATCATCTTTATCTTAGGTAAAAGTAAGGAGGCTGAAATCAAACGAATTAACAAAGAATTAGCTAATATACGTAGTAAGTTCAAAGGAGATAAAACGTTGGACGGATACCAGAAGAAAAAGTATGTTTGTAAATTATTGTTTATATTTCTGCTCGGACATGACATTGATTTCGGTCACATGGAAGCCGTCAATCTCTTATCTTCGAATAAATACTCAGAAAAACAAATCGTAAGTAAATTGTCTTCGGATGATTTAATAACCTCTCTCTCGATTTAGGGTTATTTATTTATCTCTGTACTAGTAAATACCAATAGCGAACTGATCAAATTAATAATACAGAGCATTAAAAACGATTTGGCCTCAAGAAATCCCATACACGTTAATTTAGCATTGCAGTGTATCGCTAACATTGGAAGTAGGGAAATGGCCGAAGCTTTCGGGAATGAAATTCCGAAATTATTGGTTTCCGGGTAAACTTTCAACTTGTTCTAACTTTATTTTTATATCGTACCCTAATAGCGATACTATGGACGTAGTCAAACAAAGTGCGGCGCTTTGTTTATTGAGACTATTCCGTACTTGTCCGGAAATTATACCGGGAGGTGAGTGGACGTCGAGAATAATTCATTTGTTAAATGACCAACACATGGGAGTCGTCACCGCTGCTACTAGTCTTATAGATGCTTTAGTAAAAAAGAATCCGGAGGAGTACAAGGGGTGTGTTTCTTTAGCGGTATCTCGTTTAAGTCGAGTAAGTAGCCGCGTGCCATCCCGAATTTTTAAGCTGATATCATTTTCCAGATTGTGACAGCTAGCTATACGGACTTGCAAGACTACACTTATTATTTCGTTCCTGCACCTTGGCTTTCGGTTAAGCTGTTGAGACTCCTACAGAATTACACACCTCCAGGTGAGACGGTTATTACCAAATTCTTCCTTTTATTGAAATTTTACACGCCTAAAAGTGTCTCATTGAATAGCTGCGCTTTTAATAAACCGATACAATGAAATATCGAAGGATTCTCAGTATTACCATGACTTTTTTTTAAGATAATGCTCTTATCTTAATGCCCATCACATGAATTTGATGCATTTTTGGTCACTATATGTATTTTGTAAGATTAAAATAGTGATGGTAATATTGAGGATCCTTCGGCCTTTTTCCCAACGATCTCGGTGTAAGAATAATGATTTTGACATGTTTTGATCAAAGCCACATGGCCTCAGAAAAAGAATTGAACATCTTTGAATCACACGCTGTTATCAAATGTGCATGTGATGTACTCTTTCAGCATCAAGATAATGCGTTTGAATGCTTTTACAACTCCAAATTCATGTATAAAGTAGGTATAATTTTGGCTACATTTTGCTCTAAAACTTTCGACCTAGACCGCAGAAAAGAGTTATATTGAATTTTTAGCGCATTTTTTAAGAATTAAAAAAAATGTCCCAAATTATATAATTTTATAAATAATATTAATTAAATTAAAATATATTAAAAAAATGTGCCAAATTCTTGACAGAAAAGCTTCCTAGCGTTCTTCACCGTTTAACGTGATCGCACGCTTGTTTTTTACTTTTGTTTTTTAACTTTGACATTTTTTTACCAGTTTTTTTGTAATAACACCTGGCACAATATTTGTAGGTTGTACACAGAAAAATAAGGTCTTTCCAATAACTTAATAAAAATTTTAGGTTGCTATTTGAAAAAAAAAGTTCGATGCCGTTGAGGCGCTCCAAAATTTTTTTTCAAAAATTTGGCTCGTTATTTTTCGTTTCAGTTTGGCTAATATACAAATCCAAAATTTGAACAAAATCCGTCGAGCCGTTACCTCGAAAATTGCCAACGTACGTACATACATACAGACGGAAAAAATTTTATTCTTTAAAAGTTGCTTAAAATGATCTAAAACGGTGATCGCAATAGCCACCTAGGTGGCGCTAGGACCTAAAAACACACATTAAGGAAATATAGGAATAGTATGTAATTCACACTTACCAAAATAGCTAATGATGCCACAATAGTCAACGCTATCCAAAAAAAACCAGGTGTCAAATTCTTGACAAGAATAGCTTCCTAGCTGAAACCAAAAATTGCCAACATATGTACGCACTTACAGACGGGAAAAATTTATTCTTTAAAAGTTGCTTAAAATGATCTAAAACGTCAACATTTGATGAAATTTTGAAATGTTCAAAAAACAGCTATCGCAATAGCTATGTTCCATAAATAAGAAAATGACATTTCTGCGCATGCGCAACACGATTTTTGCGCATGAATTTTGTTTGCTTTTATTAAAGGGACTTACCATAGAAATTTCGTTTAAATTGCTTCTTTACAAGATCGTTGAGTTTTGCACATATGCAACACAATTTTTTGACTTTGACAATTTTTTTCTCCATTTTTTGATAATATAACCCGGCCCAATTTTTTGTAGGTTGTACACAGGAAAATAAGGTCTTCCAAATAATAGAATAAAAATTTTTGGTTGCTATTTGAAAAAAAAAAGTTCGATGCCGTTACGGCGCTCCAAAATTTCTTTTCAAAAATCCGGCCCGTTATTTTTCTGTTCGGTATGCCTAAAACATATATACAAAATTTCAACAAAATCCGTCGAGCCGTTTTCTCAGAAAATTGCCAACAAACGTACGTACGTACATACAGACGGAAAAAAATTTTATTCTTTAAAACTTGCTTAAAATGGTCTAAAACGTCGACATTTGATGAAATTTTGAAATGTTCAAAAAACGGCTATCGCAATAGCTACCTAGCACATGCTAGGAAGCTAAAAAAATGGGTTGAATACGAGTGGGTTGTGATAACGTGATGTGTTTGTGAGAAGAAAGAGTTTTGTGTTTTTTAGCGCATTTCCACAAAAATTAAAAAATGCGCTATTGTGGCCATTTTGTCCGTCCGCTCGTTCGTTGAGACGCTACTAGTTCTTTATCTTAAGAGCTATTGTTCTACTTTTTTCGCTATTTGGTTCGTTATGGTGTCGAGACTTGCACCAAGGAAGGAATTTTTTCTGCGTTTATTGCTAAAAAAGTTATTGTAAAAAAACCAGCAAACCGTTTGTACATGTTCCATAATTTTACACTTTTGCCGTTTATTAACGATCTTAGAGATCGTTGATCTTAGAGATCGTTTATAATTTTGTCTTGCTGTCTGTCGTCTGTCTGTTGGTCTGTCCGTCTGTTCCTTTGTCTGTCTGTCCCTCTATAGTTCGTTTCACCAATAATTTAACATTTCTCATTAGGCCGTTAAGTAGCGGGAATTTCCACTGCGACATTTAAAACAATAGGATAATAGCCCCCAAAGTCAGCGGTTCTCAATAAAATTTTAATGTTGCAAACGCCAAATTGTAATTGGGAAAACTACTTGGAATGTGTCTACCTATTTAATTAATACATTAATATGGTATCAACACGATTATTGTCGTTAATGTCCTATGGACGCATTCCATAAGGAACTACCTCGGGAACTACATTTTAAATATATCGATTATTAAGGAAATGGGCCGCTTTATACGAGCACTACAATTTGGCGTTTGAAACATTAAACTTTTATTGAGAACCGCTGACTTTTAGTTAAATGGTTATAGTTAAATCCTACTGTTTTAAATGTCGCAGTGGGAATTCCCTCTACTTAACGACCTAATGAGAAATGTTAAATTATTGATGAAGCGAACTATATCTGTCCGTGTGAACGATAACTTTGGTTAGAAATGTCCGATCGCTTTGACATCTCCGTTAGTTATGAACTAAATTGCATAAAATTCAATACGGGCATAGCAAGTACCAACTTTGTTATCTATGGAAGCATTTAATTGAAATTTGATACATAGGTGCTTGGAATAAAGGAAAATCTAACGTTAGTTCCAAATGTAGGTTTGCGCATGCGCAGTGGCAACTTTCTTATTTATGAATGCATTGAAATGAAATTCTTATAAACAGAAATTGAAGTAGCACGTCAAAAATGGATTGCACATATGCAACGCCTTCTTTCATATTTGTGGCCGGATTTTTACGATTTTAACAGAAGTTGCATCTTACAAATGGGAAATGAATGCAAGTGGAAATGAATACAAGTGGAAATGCGCTTTTTGTAAATCATTTACGATTACTTTTTTAACTTGTTTCTCTTCACTGGGTTTGGTTCACTGGGTTTGGCTGTAGGTAGTGTAGGTGGTATACTGGCGTGAGGGACTGCGTTATCACTAGGCAATGGGTGACATGTTGCACTGTGTTGCTAACGAATTGGGACCCGTCGCTGTATAACCATCATGGCATCCGATCACGGAGGAAAATTTTTGCGATGAGGATTTCTGGGCACGTTTTCCTGTCTGCTTGTACGAGGGCAAAGAGTTCTACCCATAGGGTGGCATCATCTTCCACTTTAAGAATCCATTTTTCTCTATCGCTCCTTCTCGGAGTGGGCCAAAAGGATCGACGGAGAATTTGCAATAATCCTGCTGGTTTTTGATTTGTCCTTTTATACCGTTGGCAGTCCTGGCAATTTTTAACATATTTCCCTACTTTTTTTTTATGCCGGTCCAATAATACATGGCGGCTATTGTTTGGTCGGCTCCATAATATTGGGCTGTGGGTAGGTCATGAAATTCGTGTAGTACTGCGGGACTACCAACGGCGCACAGTGGAACGGTTTAGTGTAAGGTCAGAGACATAGATGATGAAATTATGTTTACATTTTTACTATCTAACTTGCAGAAATATTTAGAAAAAAGACCATTTGTTATTACCTTATTATAATTTTTGGGATTTTATTATCCTCATTCGTAAAATATTTGCTACAAGTGCAGCTTATCACAAATTTCGATAATATTTATATGCACTGCCAATAAATAGTAAATATACAAAAACCGTCAAAGAACATTTTTGAAATCAGTGCATATTTTTAATTCATAATTACCAAATCTTGCTTAATATTTTTCAAACTGTTTGCTTGAACAAGTTGTTTGGTTTAGCAGAAATATGATAATAATAATAATGAACTAGGTAAAAACACAAACTACAAAGTTTTGGGAACTAGAACACTCGAGATTCGACAGGATTCGCTCTGCCATTAATATTAATATAATCAATATAGTGTATTAATTATGAAAAAAATGAAATTTATCTGCTACAATCTGCAATTAAGGTTGCTATGCAACCAAAAAGAGTTGAGTGTATACGTATGCAAAATGTTTTTAGCAGTTCATTACAGCAAAAGTATTCGAGTTGTCAAGTAGATTTTCTAATAAATTTAATATATCTGCGACAGAGAACTCGGTGCAAGCTTTAGGGGGGGTCCATACTATCTGTCGGTCTGTCTGTAAACACGGTAACTGACAAACTCTTGGACCGACTCCGTTGAAACTTTGCACAGACCTATATGTCACATGTAACACGCATCTATTGAAGATGAGTCAAGTCCAATGACCCCGTAGGGTCACACCTAGGGTTGCAATCCGTCCGGGTTTCCCCGGATTTGTCCTAGTTTAGGGAGCGTCCGGGCGGGCTTTCATTGGTAGTCTGGGTTTTAGGCTACTGACACATCTATGAGTGGGCGAATTCAATCAATCAATCAATCAATATCTTTATTATGTCCTAGTGATTTGAAGATTACATACATTCGTCATACACATAATTGAAAAATCAACAAATAAGTAAAAAACTAGAAATAATAATCTGGAATTACGGAGTTGACCTGGCAAAGAATTCATTTAAATTATAGTATGGGTTTTCTACCAGGTATCTCCTTATTGCTCTTTTAAACGGGTAATAAGGTAAGTGTTTAATGGTCTTTGGTAGGTAATTGTAGATCTTAATGGGCATGCAAAGGGGACTGTTAGTTGTTGTATTCAGTCTATGTTGTGGAACCCTAATTTGGTCAAACCGTGTATTGTAGGCGTGTGCGATGTTGTATTTGTTTGTGAATTGAGGCTTCAACTTATGTACATAACATGCCGCTTCAAAAATATACAATGAAATAACCGTTAGTAATTCGAGCTGAGTGAATATTGGTCTGCAGGTTGTTATTGAAGAAACTCTTGATATAGATCGGACAGCTCGCTTCTGTAGAAGCAGAGTGTTGTATGTCTGTGGGCTGATTCCCCAGATGATTATGCCATATCGCAGTCGTGACTCAATTTCGGCGTAGTAAATGGTCATTAGGGTCTCCAGAGATAAAATGTTTCTAAGTTGCTTGATTTTATATGTTGCCTTTGATATATTTGCGTTCAACAATCGAATGTGCTCCTTCCATTTTAGGTTGTCGGTAAACACCATACCAAGTATCCTTATGGATTCCGTATGTTGGATAGGCGAATTCATTATTTGAATCTGAGCGTCTGTTCTCTTATTTTGCAATGAGGACAAATTAAACAGCGTAGATTTGGTTTTAGATTTGTTTAAAAACAATTTGTTAGCAGTTAACCACTTATAAACGTGACTTACTGCTAAGTTAGTTTGGGCATCTAAACAACTATGATTTCCACTGACCAAGAGGTTAATATCGTCCGCATACAACATAACTTCTGCATAATTGGCCATGTAGTAAACGAGATCATTAATATATATGTTGAATAAAGTAGGCGATAAAACTGCTCCCTGCGGAACTCCAACTGTAATGGGTAAGGTCTCTGAGAAAACTTGCTGTTTGATATTGCTACACCATGTTGGTATGCGAACAACTTGGGTCCTGTTCGATAAATACGATTTGAACCATTTAAGTGTGGTACTCCGTATACCTGCCCAATCCAATTTTTGTAGTAAAATATCATGATCTACACAGTCGAAAGCACTGCTTAAGTCACAGAATATTCCCCTAATGCCGAGCTTTCTTTCAAGTGAGAGGAGAATGTTTTCGTATATTTCCTTAGTAGCAGTTGTGGTTGATTGTTTTTGACGGAAGCCGTGCTGTTTATTTGAGATGATATTAAATTTTGCAATAAAAGAAGTGATCCTTTCTTTCATAGCATACTCTAAAATTTTTCCTATAGAGGACGTAAGCGAAATCGGTCGATAATTTACAGTATTTGAGGGCCTTTTTTGAAAATCGGGGATACCACTGTTTTCTTAAAGCAACTTGGAAATGTTCCGGAAAGTAGGGAAGAGTTAATTAAATGAGTAATGATGTTGATAATGCTAAGTTTCACTTGTTTTAATAATTTAGGGGAGACGTCGTCAAGTCCAGGCGAGCTGTTGGAGTTTATGTTCTTAAAGAGGTTGAGTACTTCTTCTTCAGAAAATGGAGACATGAAGATTGAGTGTTTGCTGATTTCCAGATGGGATGTTGGAAGATTAATATTTGGTATTGATTCTCGAAGTCGTATGGGTGCATTATAAAAGAACTTATTGAAGATCTCGGCTATCTCTGAAGGAGAAGTAACAGGTACTCCCCGCTTATCTTTAAGTTCAATGGTTTTATGGGGCTGAGTTTTTCTTTCACTTAGCGAATTGAGGACTTTCCACGTGGCTTTACTCGTATTTTCCGCATTCCTAATAAAAGAGTCATAGTAATGTCTTTTTGTGGTATTTACAAGATTCCTGTGAATTTTTTTCATTACTTGATACCTGTTCTTTAGTAGAGGAAATTGTTTTTGCAGGACATACATATCGTTCAGCTTAGCATTTGACTCTCGGATTTGAGTCGTGATCCAGGGTTTAGTGTTTGGATTCTGTCGAAATTTTTTTAACGGAAAACATATATTGTGGTAATATTGAAAGGTAGTAATGAAATTGTGAAATTTTGCATCGATGTCGTCTACGATATAGATTTCAGACCAATCTTCGTTTGTTAAATACGATGAGAAGCGCTCAATGTTCTGTTTGGAGAAGCATCTTCGTAGCATGTCACTTGCATGATGGTTTGGAGTCATTTGTAGACTACAGGTAATTGTAATTACTCGATGATCAGAAAAATAAACGTCATGTACCTCACTTTCTATTGGTATAGATGCATTAGTACAGACGTTATCAAGTATCGAGCTAGCATATTTGCTTACTCTTGTGAACGTGTGAACTGTTTCTAGAAGATTAAACGACATCAAAAGGTCTTTTAATGCCCTGTATTTTCCATCATTTGCTCCAAAGTTTACATTGAAGTCGCCTACCAAAAACAATGCTATATTCGGTTCGTAAACATAATCTATTACTGCGTTCAAGTAGCGAAGAAAAGCTTTATAGTCTCCGGATGGAGATCTATAAATCGTATTATAATTGTGAATTTTAAGCACCCGAAATGACCTTTACACGCACATATTTCCAGTATTTTATCACTGCATTGGTGCCACATTAACATCAGACCGTGCCCAAATTGCACATCCACCACCTTTTGCGCATTGTCTATTGAAAGCACTAATTATATTATATTTAGAGATTTTACATATGTCTAATTCATGATTTGTTAACCAAGTTTCAGTCACACACAAAAATATTGGTTCGTTAATACCTGCAAGTCATTCACTTTATTCTTTAAACTTTGAATATTTAATAATATTAGAAATGTCGATGACAAACACTGGGATTCCGCGATTATATTGGTTAGGTTGGAGTATTCCGGTTGACCAGCCGGAATAAAAAATTGTTCATGCGTGTGCCTTTTGGCCACAGATCTGGTTTTTTCAATGCCTCGAATTGATCGCTTGGAACTGAGACTCTGAACGAGCTGTAATCATCAGGGCGTTTTGCATTTAATTTTTCACATTTTGCTTCTGCGAAATTGTTGTCCGCTAAGTACTTAATTATTTGAGCCGTCGTAACGGTGGGATCTAAATTGTAGACATGCAAGTGGGAAAAATTTTTTGCCGCTTTAATGGTTGTATCTTCACCTGAGCCTTCCAGTATAGGTTTTTTTTGATTTTTTCCTTCTTGTGACTTCAGTAAACCCCTCCGAATCCATTTGTGAACCTCGTGGAAACATTTGACTTGCATCTCTTGAGGATGTATTGCTTTTAATTGAAAGATGAGTATTACTGTTGGGATTCGGTTGTTGTACAGTAGCATTTGCTACTGTATTGATTTGCTGATTGGCATTTACGATTGGACTTAACGCTAGTCATTTTAATTGGTTGTGTAGTTAATTCAGGTGGAAATTGATACCCTGCAGTTATTGCAACATTATCATTATTGGGTTTTTTAATGTTTTGAATATTTTGCCGGCCTGTATC
The DNA here is from genome assembly GCF_008802855.1 of Photinus pyralis. Lineage (NCBI taxonomy): Eukaryota > Metazoa > Arthropoda > Insecta > Coleoptera > Lampyridae > Photinus > Photinus pyralis. The sequence continues at coordinate 11,284,515 of NW_022170509.1, read as the reverse complement.
TGTTGTGATAGTAGACGCGACCTTCGAGTACGATACGGTTTGTGGTTTGCATACGCTTTCGTTGAGCTTATGTATTTCCAATTTGACATGACGATTTTCTAATTTAAGTGAATTTAATTCATTCTTCAGAGCTACCACTTCCGGGAGGAAGAGATTTTTGAAGACGTATTCCATGCTTTGTTGGATTAAATCGGGAATGGTAGTGTACAATTCTGCGTTCCTACTTACATATTCGGGTACGCAAGTTGACACATCACTCTTATTAGAGCATAAATTGCAGCACCATTGGTTAATTTGACCGGTGTTTTTTAGTTCCATCATTTTGTTTTCACTTATATCCACGCATTCGATATGAAAACAATTTAAACAAATGCCTGTGCATTGAATAAAGTTCCCACAATTCGTTATAGAATTATCACAAACACGACACGCGCGCGCCATGTCTGAACTCCAATTAAAAATCTTTAAAATTTTAAGCGCAAATCAGCTTTGGTTACAATTTTTTAAAACACTGAATGCTCATTTATACTCAGAGTTATTGAAAATTGCCTAGTACTTTTTTTGCATTCCTGCTCATAATGCCAATGTTGAAACAATATTTTCACTAGTGGCATAACAGTGGACAAAAGAAAGAAATTTATTGAGTATTGAAACAGTCTCGTCAGTGATAAAAATAAAGTACAATTTCAAAGACTATAAATAGTGTAGATTTTTAAAGATATTCTAAAGGCTATTGGAAAGACGGATAAATACCGAAGATCTAAAAAGTAAATAGTTCCTTAAACATTTTATTTTATTAAAAGACCAAATTTTTGTTTTATTTAAAAATTATTGTTATTAGCTTTAGTATTTTATTTTGTTAAAAAAGTATATTGTTGCTTCATTTAAATAATTTAAAAATGTAGGTACCGTTGCTGATTCCTAACAGTTAAAGAAGATTTTGTTTGGTGATAAAGTACGCTTTGTTTTATTTAGAAAAATAAATTGTTTGTGTTATTTCTTTAGACAATATTTTTTATCAAATTCATTTGATATGTCCGGCTTTATAATCCCTAAATCCGGGGTTTTCACGCTTCCTGTCCTAGTTGGCAGAGTTTTGAGATGGCAACCCTAGTCACACCGAGGGCATGGTGTGCCGCTTTGGAAGATCTGCTTTAGACGGGGTTTATTTCTTATCTCTATGTTACTCATTAGTTTGGGGTTTGCGTTGTTTGTTAGTCAGAATTGATGATAAGTAGTTTAAATAGTTTTCGAGGTAGTTTTAATTTTCACACCCTTTAGTATTCATTGCTCTTTGTGTTTTCTTTTCGGTTCGCCAAAATTTTTTTAATTTTTACACCAAACATATATTTTAACTTTGTCAATGTTGCAATATTTTTGAAGTGATATTTACCTAAACAATTAAAACTAACAAAAATAGAACCAAATTTGTATACTAAACTTGGCTACAGACTGCAATTTAAAGTTATTAGGGTCCCAGAAAAATGAATATACCTAAATTATGAAACCTACCAAATTAGTTGATATTATATGTATAAATTTTACTACTATTAGTTTTTCCATGCTGTTAATTTAAGTTTTAAATAATAATATTTAATGTAAACATAAATATTTTGTAAAATATTGCAATGTCCCGGTGTCTTCATATAGCCGTTCCACTGCGCGGCGGCTCTTCAGTGTCGAGATCTTGAGTAAAACGGTATAGGATACCCTGAGATATGCCCTTTCAGTCCAGTGAAGGAAGTCAGGGTCGCTTGGTTTCTTGAAGTGTTCAATTATTTTTGGGATTTCGGTGTTTTCTAACTGGTCGTTTCGTATATCGCTGGCTGGGCGGATTGGAAGGTCAATGCTGATGGTGCAGATGAGGCCTGCGTGTCTGCGATGACGTTTTGCTTCCCTGGGGTATATTCGTAGCTTATGTTGTGCGCTTGGGTTGCTAGTGCTAGTGGTGGCAATGGCAGTGGAGTAGGTGGTAGTACCGGAAGGGTGTCCGCGAAGATAGAGTAGATCTCTGTGGCTAGGTGGTGGTCCTCGCATGAACTGCGGGCGAGTTTCTTCCAATTAGTCGCAAGTTTCGATATGTGGCGGTTCTCGGATCGTGGTGGGAGCGAGGAAATGTCGATTTCTTGCAACTTCCATGCCTGGATCGGTTCCGGTTTGTAGGATGAGAAAAGGTTCACAGCCGGGTTTGGTGCGAAAGCGTATAGCTCTGGTCGCCGACGGACCAGTCGGTGAACTTCCTTTGGTTTTCTGGGATGTTGAGGATGATACCGCCGTTTTTTCGATTCTTCGATTACTAGAAGATTCTTATATTTCAGGTCTGCAAGTGTTGGTTGGTTTTGCGGTGTCGCCATCTGCAGGGTGGCTGCGTGAGGGTGTTTGCAGGTGCCGCCTACTGGATTGTGGTTTCGTAGGGGCGTGCGTTATGTGGGTTGCGTATACGTAGGCGTAGAAACGGATTGTTACAAAGTGGATTTTCAAAAAACGCGACTGCACATCAATTTAAATTTGAGGAAGATCATTCTACAGCGCTAGGGTTGTTTGCTCTGAAATTTTTCATTGCAGGGGCCTTCTTTTCCAGAATATAGAACCATAATTTTTTTTAGATCTGATAGACATTCTTGGTCATCATTGGAAAGGCATTTAGACAATTATGTGATTTTAAAAGGCATAAACAGGGCGCGAATTAGCATCATTAATTCGGAGTACGTCCAATGAAATCTCAAACAAAGTGCTACTAAAGCCGTCGCACATGCGCTTATGAAAATTGTAGATTTTTATTGAAGTTGATTCGCGCCTGCGCAAATTTTCCGATTGAACTTATTTGTTTATATGTTTACAAAATTATGTCTTCTTCTAGCCGAAGATCCAGGCGTACGTGGTAGATTAAATGAATGCTTAGAAACCATCCTAAATAAAGCCCAAGAGCCACCAAAGTCAAAGAAAGTTCAGCATTCGAACGCAAAGAATGCCGTTCTATTCGAAGCTATTAGTCTGATCATACATAACGACAGGTAAATCTATCATTAACTATGGCTTAAAAAAAATGATTGCGTTTGTTTTAGTGAGGCTAATCTCCTTGTAAGGGCGTGTAATCAACTGGGTCAGTTTTTAAGTAATAGGGAAACAAATCTTAGATACTTGGCATTGGAGTCTATGTGCCATTTGGCGACATCTGAATTTTCTCACGAAGCCGTCAAAAAACATCAAGAAGTCGTGATCTTATCGATGAAAATGGAGAAAGATGTGTCAGTCCGGCAGCAGGCGGTAGATTTACTGTATGCGATGTGTGATAAGACGAATGCGGAAGAAATAGTACAAGAAATGCTGAATTATTTGGAAACTGCGGATTACTCCATTCGAGAGGAAATGGTTTTAAAAGTTGCAATCCTTGCAGAGAAATACGCTACAGATTATACCTGGTATGTAGTGATACTTGTTGCTATAAATGGTTTTTTAAGGTGGTTTGCAGGTACGTCGACGTCATTCTAAATTTAATTAGAATAGCTGGGGATTATGTATCCGAAGAGGTTTGGTACCGTGTAATACAAATCGTGATTAACAGAGATGAGGTGCAAGGGTATGCCGCGAAAACGGTATTTGAGGCTTTACAAGCTCCTGCTTGTCACGAAAATATGGTCAAAGTGGGCGGATACATTTTGGGGGAGTTCGGCAATCTCATAGCTGGAGATCAACGGTCATCGCCTCAAGTACAATTCCAACTGCTGCACTCGAAGTATCATCTATGTTCTCCAATGACACGCGCCCTTTTGTTATCGACGTACATTAAATTCATCAACCTGTTTCCAGAGATTCGTACTCAAGTGCAGGAAGTATTTAGACAGCACAGCAATTTAAGATCTGCCGATGCCGAATTACAGCAAAGAGCTTCAGAATATCTGCAATTGAGTATTATCGCTAGTGCGGACGTACTGGCTACGGTACTAGAAGAAATGCCTTCGTTCCCGGAGAGGGAAAGCTCTATTTTGGCAGTGTTAAAGAAGAAGAAACCGGGCCGTGTTCCGGAGAACGAAATTAAGGAAGGGAAGAGTCCTACGCCAATTACAAACCATACCAATGACACAAACAATACAAGGTATGACGCACGCAAGTTTTTGAATACCTGTGACAACTATACTGTACAACTGTAAAGTGACTCATTTCTCTTTTTAGCCTCGATTGTACAAATTAAGTCTTAATTCTCGCTTCTGACAACTGGTGTTACTGTTATGGTTCTTCCATGCACTGTGTCACTATTTTAAAACTACATGAAAGCTGTCAGGAAATTTGACACTGTTTAATGATGCTATGTGTAACGGCTTAGTTACTTTTTCAAAGGTCAAAGACTACACTTGCATAAAATAAAATTGAACCTCTACGGCACTGCCAACAAATTTTAATTTGACAATTAAAATTGAATTAAATTCTAAACAAAATTTTAAGTCAACCAAAGGAATGGTATCACTGAAATTAAATAAGCAATAAAACAAAATATCCAAAAATCCTTTCTTTCACACATGGGTCGATTCCTTTAGGAATATTAAAATTACTTCAAACGAAATTACTTATGCAAATTCCTAAAAATAATCGACTACTACTTTGTACAAATCAAAAAATTTAAAATAATTTGCAGTTATTGATGTGGGTATATTCTCTTCTAGTAACAATTAATCTTATCTCTCCTTAGAAAATGCCACTTTCTTTTAGAAATATGGAAACTGGTCGTTTTGATGGTACAATAGACTCCATGATGATTGCAAATCTAAGCCAACCGTCTTCAATTTCGCTCCAGATCATGATTATGCACCTTTCTGTTGTGTGGATATTATTTAATAGTCTTGTTGCAAGTAAATGCACTGATTATTGTCTTTAAAATCCCTGCTACATACAAACTTGTATTATTGCACAATCCAATGACGTCACTCAACTTTGAGAAACTTGCTTTAATCACGCGTTACTGTTAGCGGTCCGAAAAAAATTTGTTTATCACAATGACTTTTAATTTCAGTTTATTTAATCCTATTTATTTCAAAAGCGGTCCTCCGACTCGAAAATGATCCTTCGTGTATATTTTACCACTTGTAAATAAAAGGCCTTCCTACAAATCAGAATGCTAAAGATTTTTTCTTCGGCCCGAAATTTACTGTTAATGCACATGCATACAATTACAGGTAATTTGTTTAAATATCGCCACTTAAAGTAGTTGACGTTGTTTTGTTAAATTTTTGAAGAAATACTTCGTTCAAAATCCAAGTTTTAGTCTTTTCGTTCACTTTTTTATTTGATCCCATTTTGAAAACGATAGACTATGCAACAATCATTACAAAGAGACTGTTGTAATAAAAACATTTCCGATAACTTAAAAAAAAATAAGTTATAGGCTCTTATCTAAAAATTAAAACAATGCAATTTTTGCCCACAATTTAAAAACAAAAGACTGTAGAACAGGTTTGCAACATTGAGTTTATCAGAAAATGTTATATGATCAAAAGGAAGCTTTTTAAACAAAAAACTCATTTCAAAAATACCAGAGATATTAAAAGAAGATTGAAGTGATTTAAAAAAATTAAAAAAGATTGTTAAAGATTAAAAAAGGTTCAACTGATTCAAAAAATGTCAGATTTTTGAAGTCTCATCAAATTAAAAAAATGAGATTAGTCACCTAATGGTATGGTACGTTAGATTTTTGAAAAGAGAATTTACTATGCTGTCTGTTTAGATTAAAATATAGAAGGTGTTACATAATGCAACAATCATTACAAAGAAACTGTTATAAGAAAAACATTCCAGATAACTTAAAAAAAAATAAGTTATAGGCTCTTATCTAAAAATTAAAACAATGCAATTTTTGCCCACAATTCAAAAACAAAAGACTGTAGGACAGGTTTGCAACATCTAGTTTATCAGAAAATGTTGAAAATACCAGAGATATTAAAAAAAGATTGAAGTGATTTTAAAAAAATTAAAAAAGATTGTTAAAGATTAAAAAAGGTTCAACTGATTCAACAAAATTTCAGATTTTTGAAGTCTCATCAAATTAAAAAAATGAGATTAGGCACCTAATGGTATGGTATGTTAGATTTTAGAATGTACTATGCTGTCTGTTTAGATTAAAATATAGAAGGTGTTACATTATGCAACAATCATTACGAAGAAACTTTTGTAATAAACACATTTCCAAAGACTTAATAAACAAAGAAATTATAGACTTTTATCTAAAAACCGAAAAATGTAACTTTTGCTTATAACTCAAAAACAACCCAATGTGGCCATTCTGTACACAGAAAATAATGTTTGAAATTGCTTATTAAACCCTATTAACGGCATTTTGTAAAATGAAAGCTTGACTTTTGATCATTGCAAAAATCAGTTTTGCGCATGCGCAGATTGCGCAATGCCAAATTTATGGAGACATTTTTAGGAAATAAACATAGATGTTTCTTGTAAAAAAAATATCTTACATAGCTATGGCCTTTGGGAAGTACTGATCAATTCATGGAAAATGCGCTAAAGTTACTCGCTTTAGGGCGAAAACCTTTTTAGCGCATTTCCACAATAAAAAAAAATGCGCTATTATGGCCACTTTGTCCGTCCGTCCGCTAGTTTTTTATCTTAAGAGCTATTGTTCTACTTTTTTCGCTATTTGGTTCGTTATGGTGTCGAGTCTTGCACCGAGGAAGGAATTTTTTCTGTACCGCTTACAAAAAAAGTTATTGAAAAAAAAACAAAAAACCGTTTTTTACATGTTCCACATATAATTTTGCATTGCTGTCTGTCGTCTGCCTGTTGGTCTGTCCGTCTGTTCCTTTGTCTGTCTGTCCCTCTATCTGTCCGTGTGAACGATAACTTTGTTTAGAAATGTCCGATTGCTTTTACATCTCCGTTAGTTATGAACTGAATTGCATGAAATTCAATATGGGCATAGCTTTAGCCATATAATACGCAATGCCAAAAGTTGAGTTGAATCGATTCAAAATTCACAGTGCCCTTTTCGCATCTCGACCATTTATAAACCGAATTGCAAACTTTTTTAATTACAAAAGTATTTAAATGAAATTTGATACATAGCTACTTGGAATAAAAGCAAATTTAACACCAATTTCAGAATTTGGTTTTGCGCATACGCAGTGCCAACTTTCTTATTTATGGAGGGATTTAAATGAAATTTAATAAATAGCCACTTGGAATAAAAGCAAATGTAACGCCAGTTTCAAAATTTGGTTTTGCGCATGCGCAGTGCCAATTTTTTTATTTATGGAAGCATTTAAATGAAATTTGATACATAGGTGCTTGGAATAAAGGTAAATCTTACGCCAGTTTCAAAATTTGGTTCTGCGCATGCGCAGTGCCAACTTTTTTAGTTATGGAAGCATGTAGATGAAATTTTGTACATAGGCACTTTGAATAAAGGAAAAGCTAATGCCAGTTTCCAAATTTAGGTTTGCGCATGCGCAGTTCCAACTTTCTTATTTAGAAAAACATTGAAATGAAACTCTTCTTATAAACTGAAATTGAAGTAGCACGTCAAAAATGGATTGCACATGTGCAACACTATCTTTCATATTTGTGGCCGGATTTTGACAATTTAAACAAACGTTGCATCTTACAAACAGGAAATGAATGCAAGTGGAAATGCGCTTTATGTAAATCGTTTACAATTACTTTTTAACTTGTTACTTTTTATTAAGGTTATTTGCGCTTTTTCCACTTTACAAACAGTAGTCACTTCACAGAAATGTGTACGCTAGTGTTGTCACTGTCATTGTCATGTATTAATTTACATTAATTTATCTAATTTTACCAACAGTTCTGTCTCCGGCGATTTACTGGGACTGTCAACGCCACCTACATCACAACCTCCATCCAGTAACACTGGTGTTTTACTAGATGTTTTAGGAGATGTATACAATTCTAAACCTCTAACGAATAATACTAATAATACTCAACAACAGAATCTGTACAACCCTAAGAAGTAAGATTATTCTTACAGTCAAAGTCAAAACCGAACCAACTTGGGTACGATCGCACTCAAGCTAGTTCGGTTGGAACTGTATAGCAAAATTTATTTTTTTTGTGTTTTAGATTCGTTTGTAAAAACAACGGCGTATTATTTGAAAACGAATTAATCCAAATAGGAGTTAAAAGCGAATTTAGACAAAATTTAGGTCGTCTCGGTTTATTTTATGGTAATAAAACTACATTCCCATTGCAGTCGTTCGTTCCTACACTTTTATGGTCTGATGATCAAGCTGCAAAGATGAGTATTCAAATGAAACCCGTCGAGCCGTTATTGGAAGCTGGCGCTCAAATTCAGCAACTTATCAATGCGGAATGTATAGACGATTATACAGGTACGTAAATTGGCGATAATTTCTTTGTTCAAAATTGTTAAAGCAGTTTCATCTTATGGTCATGAAAAATCTCAATGTCCAAATTAATCCCCTTTTCCTCCAACCAGGCATGTCAAACTCGCGGCCCACCGTTCTAAAGTCTGTGGCCCGTCATGATATTAGCAAATTATAAAATTTATTTGTACTGTTTGTCCTATTTTGGTTGAGATTCTAGTGTATCTCAGCTGTTTACATTAGGGACCTTTTTTTTGTGGAACCACCACAAACAGAATCATTCCAGCTATGTTTGTTTCTGAGATACAGGCTGAAAACAAGAATTTGAAAAATTTCATTTTTTGGGATATTATTATATCTGACTTTTGGACCACTGCTTCTGAGATTTGACCCAAAATTGGTATTTTTAAATGCAACACCCTGTATATCTTAACATCAATTTTAATTTTTTTTGCATTCATTTTCCTGATGTATCACAATCTATATTTTTTAGATTGTAGCTATGAAAATCAATAAAAATCTTATTTTTTACAGTTTTTAAATAGTAGGAAATGGATTCATGGAGATTTTGTTTTGTATTCATGGTAACTAAGGCAGCCGATACCAATCAATAAAAAGGGTAACGGTAGAAACATATCATTTCAAAATTTTTAATACTGTATAAAATAATATATAATTATACAAAAACTATAGGATGTGATATATCAATGTAATCGGGAAAAATAATGCAAAAAATTGACGTTCAGATATACAGGGTGTTGCATTTAAGACATACCAACTTTGGATCAATTCTTAGAAACAGTGGTCCCAGAAACAAATGTAGCTAGATTGTGGTATTAAAAGTTTCACAAAAAAGTTGCATAGGGTCTCTATCTTTAAAAACAACTAAGTTACACTGCAGTGTCAACCAAAATAGGACACGCGATACATTTTCGCGAGCGCGGACTAATGGTTTTATAATTATTCGTATTTTTTCGTTCTATTGCATTATTTTTAGCGTATTTTCCAACGAAGTTCGGTGCGCTATTGCAGCTAGGCATAGGAATTTTTTCCGATATATCGATAGGTATCGTTAGTTATCGATATATCGAATAACAATAGGTAGAGCTAAAAAATTCGATATATCGATAGATCGATAACTATTGATATATCGACACTAATCGATAAGTATCGATTATCGATACCTATCGATATGTCGATAACTATTGATATATCGATACCTATTGGAACGATAAAATTATGTTATTGTTGAGATTTCAACGAGCGCTACTATTTTTATTAATAAAATCCATTTTCGGGTTTACTCTCGTGTAAATTTACTATTTTTAGTTGCTCGACGTTTCGGAAACTTAACTTTGCTCCCTTTCTCAAGAGAAGCGCTACGTACATCATCATCCATGCCAAATAAACGCAGTAATAAAATCTTTAGAAAATAGATCTTTTCGTCTTACTGACGATTGCTCAAAAAAAGAAGCACTTCAAAAACTTGAACAAAATGTTGCATCAAAATGGCTACTCTTTAGATAAAATAAAGAAGACAATCAAAGGGTGTAATCATGGCCTATGTATCGGTATCTGATTGATGGTTACAGAGGACCAGTCACAAAAAAACAGAAAAAGCTAAGAACACTTCAAATTTAGATATACAGTTTCAATTGATTGACATTTACGAAATCTAACAAAAAACTCTTGATAAAGGTAGCAAAGAAACGTCGAGTAACTATTAATAGTCACTTTACACGAGAATAAACCGGAAAATGGATTTTATTAATAAAACTCGATAAGATAACTATCCCTGTCGACAACTATCGATACGTCGAATATTTCTCTCAAATGAGGCGTGCAATTACCGCTTAATTACAGCGGTAATTGCATTGTAGAAAGCTAAAGAGCCCTGCGATAATTGCACAGTTAATACGGCAAGAACTGCATTCGGTTATTTTCATATTTTGTTAAAAGAGCCCTCTTGTCTTGTCGGGCTCTTTCGCCAAAATATAAAAGTAAACTCATGCAGTTTTTAGACACGCTTTCAAAAAAATTATTGGTAATATTATATCGATACCTATATATTAAAAACTATCGCCATAACGAGAACTATCGATATACCGATACTTATCGATATAGCGACAGTTATCGATCTTTCGATAGTTATCGGTGTATCGATAACCATTGATATTTTGATAATTATCGGCATATCAATAAGTAAAATATATCGATAGGTAACTACCAGATACTTATATCGATAGGTGAAAACAGTTATCGCCCATCCCTAGCGATAACTATCGATATATCGATACCTATCGATAGTATTCATATATCGATAACTATCGAAATATCGATAACTATCGATATATCGATAGACAAATCGATAACTATTGATATATCGATAACTATCGACATATCGATCGATAACTATCGACATATCGATAGGTATCGATATATCGATAACCATCGATATTTCGATAATTATCGGCATATCGATAAGTAAAATATATCGATAGGTAAGTACCCGATACTTATCGATAGGTGAAAACAGTTATCGCCCATCCCTAATTGCAGCCACTTTCTCTGTCCGTCCGTCTGAGGCCTTAACTACTCCTACATTTTCAAGATAGATAGAAAAATCTTGTCGATTAGAGTGCGCATGCGCAGGCTGCGCAATATCAACTTTCTTGTTGATTAATATATTTTGTTGAAATTTCATCCACAGATAGTTCTAGTAACCATATCGCATATAGTAAAAAGAAGATGTGCGCATGCAGAGACTGCGCAATGGCAACTTTCTTTGAAATGTTAATTTTAACCAAAGATGCTTTTAGTGAAAGCAAACGTATCGCATATTGTAAACATCAGATTAATGCGCGCATGCGCAGGGTGCCAAATATCAACTGTCTTATTTATCAAAATATTTTTTTGAAATTTTAGACTTATCTCATATTGTAAACATTAGATGTGCTCATGCGCAGTCTATACGCATTCTGCGTACCCTTATTTATGAAGATATTTCTTTGAAATATTAACCATAGATGCCTCTAGTAAAGAAAAACATAGCGCACATACCCATGGCCTTTTGGGAAGTACTGATCAATGCATGGAAAATGCGTCAAAGTTACTCGCCTTGACACGCCTGGTCTAGACTATGATTTATGTTACTTCCTAAAGAAGCTCTAATGCCCCTTATAACTAACCTTTACAAAATTGAATAAAACAAAACTCGTTTAACCATTACAGATACTCCAAGTATGGTGATATCCTTTATTTACAACAATCTTCCTCAAAAAATTACGATAAAACTGCCACTCACAATAAACAAATTCTTTGAACCGACGGAAATGAATGGCGAATCATTTTTCGCCAGATGGAAAAATTTGGGAAGGTATACACGTCGTTTTGTGAATATTCGAGTATTAATATGCGGATATTTTGCAGCTCAAATCAGCAAAGATCGCAAAAGATATTTAAGGCGAATGGCGTAATGGATTTACAAGCGACCCGTACAAAACTCATGGGTTTCGGAATGCAATTGCTCGATGGTATCGATCCTAATCCCGATAATTTCGTCTGCGCTGGTATAGTGCATATGCGTTCTCAACAAGTGGGGTGTCTGCTTCGTTTGGAACCAAACAGAAACGCTCAGGTACTTGTTTTTCTTTGTTTATGTTTCTCTAATGTATTTGGTTTGCAGATGTATAGACTTACGGTGCGTTCTAGCAAAGAGAGTGTCTCGGTGGAAGTTTGTGATCTCCTAGCTGAACAATTTTAATGTAAAACAGTTCCCATTAGCAAAATATTCTATTCATTTGCTCTTAGTCATATACATATTTCACTCTCTGCGTTCATCAACAACATAACACTCTTTAGCCTGAAATCTTCCTTACTAAATTCATGTTGTACGTGTTACGAGATACTAAGGACCTATCATGCATGAATTGAGACAATATACTTGTGAATTTCAAATGTGCAAATGTTCTTGCCTGTGGATGTTTAAATGTTTATTAGCTCTTTACACTATTTTTATGTTCTAATCTATAGTAAAGATGGAGTTCAAAAGAGGATCAACAATTTTACGCACAGATGTTTTTATTTTAGATTTCGTTATAGTTGATAGGGTTCACTATTATTACGTTCTTTGGGTAATCGAGAAGTAAAACATGATCTACAAGCGCATATAATGCACTTTATTAAAATTACTCGTGTGATTTGGATTGTTTTTATATATACAAGGTGTTGCCGATCACGAAATGGTACCTATTTCAAATTTGATTTTCTGTTTGTCAGCAAACCGTTTCATGACCGTCAATTCTAGTCTGACTATTAATCGTAGTAATTTCACACTTTTAATTTTATTTTTAATAGTGTACCCTTTAATTGTTGTTTTATAATACTCCATACAGACATATCTCCGTGCTGTTACCAATTATTTTAAGCCATCGAAGCATATTGCTATTTGTATAATTTGAAAGGTGATACTGACATTTTCTGGTTAATCTATCTGTAGAAATGACGTTTTATTCTCGACTCCTTTACTGGCCACGTAGAATAAAATGCAGCGCTTGAACTCAATAGAATTTAAATGCTACATATATTATTGTATAAAAATAACGAGTATATAATTGGCAGTTTAAATTAAGTCATGTTAAAGGTCTATATGAATGCAAATGTTAACATGATGACTATATCATAGTTTTAAGACTTGAAATGGATTTCTGTTAATTTAATTGACATTTTTTTAATACGAAGTTATCGAACATTATTTCAAATCTAATAAATGTTATAATTTGTATATGTTCATTGTATAAATTATCTTATGTAGGTAGATGTAAATCTATACGATTCCAGTTTTATTTGTATTTTTTATATGTTATATTAGTATTGTGCATCATATTCATTGTATAAATAATATATGTAATATAGAAGGAAATATACTCATGAATTTTTAGCCCATTTTTTCAGAACTAAAAAAATGTGTTGTTCTATGTACTTTGTCAGTAATTGAAGTGCTTTTAAATGAATTTTTTTTAAATAAATCATAGCTATTTTGATGTCGACATTGTTGGAATATTTGAAAGTACGTCTTGTGGCGTATTTGCTGTATACCCTTAGAATCCGCGCTGCCTAGTTGCAGCTGACAAGTGTAATACACAGCCAACATTTCATTCGACAGTCGGCCATTGTTAATTTATTGCTAGTGCTGTCGTTTACATGCGTGTTTTTGTAAAGTCTACAGAAAGAGGAAGACATTACATTTGATGTTAGTTATTAGATTTTTGAAAAATAAATTGGGAGAGCTTAAAAGATCTCGTAAAAATATTACTAAAACACTGATGCAAGTGAAAATGCCACCATTGGCCCGTATGAATAAAAGTAAGCAAATGCTTATACTTGAAAAATTCAAAGTAAATACTTGTAAGTGCTCCTTCGCACTAGGCGACTTAGCAGCGCTGCTAAGCAGAAGGACAGGACGCAGTGCAGCGCTGCTAAACAAACCAGTATAAAGGGACACTTACGAGTATTTACTTTGAATTTTGCAAGTATAAGCATTTGCTTATTTTTATTCATACGGCCCATTGTTTCAAATGAGGTATCTCTGTCAAAAACTATACAATTGCTGACGAACGACATTGCATGTCTAAAGTCTGTAAACACAAAGCTCCTTATTCAATAAACTGATTCCACTGACCGCCGCCAGTCTCATTAAGTTGTCCACAACCTTTTTTTCGGCAACCTGTGTGCAGATGTGAAATGTGTCACGTTCTTTACAGTATCAATATCATGATAACTACATTAGGGTGCACATGTACACTGATAATTTAACATAGGTAGGTATTGATATTATATCTTACATTTTATCCAAGTTTTTTGTAATAAACATCCCAGTTTTTGTAGATTAAATAAAGAAAATAAATTAATAATTCTAATTAGTTACAAATTTTTTTATGATACGTTCCCGTAAAAACCTCGTGCCGGGCCCCACGTTGTTGCTGCTTCACGCGGTTTTTTTAACTTTTGTTTGTGTTTATTACTAATAATTCATTTATTGTCTATAGTCAAGGAACGTTGCGACCGGTATATGAATAGTTAACCACTCGAAAACTTCGCTCGTTAATAAAAAATGTGGGTTACTGTTTGGAAAAACAATTGTATGACGTCACGGCGCTAAAAACTCACATTAAAATAACACACTGCCAAAATTTTAATGAAATCAGTATAACCGTTTGACCGAAAAATATTTTAGTTTTTTAATTTTGATATTTTTTTGGAATAAAACCTAACAATATTTTTCCGGACCCTTTTTTTGTTTCCGTATCCCTTTTATACATCTCCAAAATTTGAACAAAATCCGTTGAGCAGTTATTTCGGAAAATTACCAATGTACATATGGAGTACATACAGACTAAACCTTGCAATAAGTTTTTTTTGTAAAGAAAACTATACTAAATGCAATAAAATTATTATTATTATGGAGTACATACAGACGGAAAAAAGTTTCATTTTTAAAAGTTGCGTAAAATGATGTAAAACTAACTTAAGGAGAGAGCCCATTTCGTTGCACTGGAAGTGACAGCTATTTTATTTCAGTTTCGCGGGTGTCACGTGTCACCTGCCGGCCCTCAGCGAAATACGTCACACGCTACTTGGTAGCGCTGCTGAGTAACACCACTAAGAAGCGAGCGCTATATTTTGTTTGCAACTTATGCGCCCCATGCAAGCCCATTCCACCAACAAACAGATCATAAAATGTTTTCCGTTCAGAATGCGCGTAGTCGAAGTCGTGCGTTTCAGCGGGAGTCGACCACTGCCCGCCACCGTGGGGCTTCTAAATCGGTGGTCGCGCTTGATTGAATAGCTCCATATTTTGAAACAATGTTTCTTCAAAACGCACCACCAAAGTAGTACCTATATTCACAGGGGAGCTCGACCAGGTAGCACTTAGCCATACATCAAATGCTCACTGTGCCTACCACCTTTCTTTCGCAACTAGGTTCAGAGCCCGTTCTTCTCAATAAAGAATAGAACTCTGTTTATCCTAAGTTGCTTCACCCTCCTCGGTTCCAGATAGCTGTCGTCAAGGAGCTAAGGTCTGTCTCTGGTCAGGGCGTTCCAGTGACAGACCACATGCTCTGTAGTTTCATCTGCCTCGCCACAGACGTGGACTGCCCACAAGCTCAAAGTGATAGTTGACCATCCGATTTAGAAACTTAGAAGATCCAGAGTGACTTATATCTCTGCGGTGTTGGTAAGATAACCCGGATCACATCCCTTCTTGCGGGGAGAGGATGGGATCTGAGGGTTTCCTTCCAGATCCGCTCGTGCCCAAAGCTGCCTCGATACTTCCACTCATCGTTTAATTGTATGGAAGCCTTCCGAACCTCTGCCTCCACAGTTAAGTGTAAAGGCGTGGTTTCCATGGCTTCAGTGACTCCCAGACAGGCGAATCTTTGAACCGTTTCCTAGCTGTTTCCTATAGGTGCGCATGGCAGGCCACCATACAAGTGCACCGTACAGTATTGTTGACGTTATCACTACATTGTATAGCCAATATACCAGTCGAGGGTTCAAGCCCCATAGTACACCCAAAAGTCCTACATGCCCATAGACATGCAGTGTGCTTTTTTGCTTATTCGCCTTATGTGCCCTTTCCAAGTGAGGCCCATCAAGGTCCGCATTCCTTCTGTTCGTAAATGGAACAACCTCGGTCTTTTCCGGGTTAACGGAGAGGTCATGACTCATGACTACGGCTCCACCTATCCACCTGTTCATCAAGAGCTCCCTGCATGAGCTCTTTCACGGTTTTTTGAAACTTTTCAGTTATGACGATCGCGAGAACGTCCGCGTATCCGGGTGTATACGCTCCGTTCTCGTTCAGAGTGCGGAGGAACCCGTCTAGTAGTACCAGGCACCACAGCAGTGGAGACAACATTCCACCCTGCGGACTTCTTCTAGTAACCATAATGACCTCATATCCGTCGCCCGGAATGAGATATAATGACTGTTTCCGACATGGAGCGGATCCATCTTACGATGATAATGGGTCCATCATTGCCTAGCCTTCAGCAGCCTCACTAATTGAATCGAACGTGGTGATGTCAAACGCACCCTCGATATCTGGAAACGCTCCCAGAGCCGTCTCCGTGGACATGCCAGCTTTGTAAGCATGTTCGAATGGATGTATTGATCGAAGGACCAGTACCCCGATTCGCTTATGTATCCGCATCCACCAGCCTCTCCGCCGAGAAACGATCTGTGGCGCCGCCAGAAATATTTCAATAGGTACACTTGGTAACTTGGGGCCAATGTATTTTAGGTTGGGCTATA
Source organism: Photinus pyralis (assembly GCF_008802855.1). NCBI lineage: Eukaryota > Metazoa > Arthropoda > Insecta > Coleoptera > Lampyridae > Photinus > Photinus pyralis. The sequence continues at coordinate 11,267,854 of NW_022170509.1, read as the reverse complement.
ATTCGTGACACTTGTATTATGTAGAGAGATATTCAATTGACAAATATGTACGCAAATTTATTTATTGCACATTGTTAACTTTTGTTTATTAGTAGGGCAAACAGGAATTGGCCCAATAGGTAAAAACATATTAAAACTCGATACGAAGCATTATACATACAGGGTGGCACAACGACAAAACAGACTGAGAAACTCGAAAGGAAATAGAGTTTTTGGGAAAAAACGGATAAACGGTTCGATTTTGGTTAGAAGGTAGACATTTTTTACTTAAAAATGTACACCCTTCGCGTCAACGCCCTAAGGAGGGTGACCACTCCATCAATAATTTTAAATTGAATGTTGGGTCGAGTGACACATCATTGGAAAGGGCTCTTAATTTCCTATACGCCTACGGTTTTGGGCCATAAGTTCGCCATTTGTGGACCTACAAGAAACATTGAATGGGAAAATAATCAGCATAAAATTTTGCATATTTTTGCCCATTTAATCGACTTTGTGCCGCTTACGGTTTACGAGATCTGGGGAAATTAAAAAAAAACACTTTGTATAGTGAATTTAATTGGGCATTATTGGAGAAATGCGAACAAAGTGAAAGGATCCTCGGACCGCATTCACGGCGCAATTCGCAATCAGCTCATGGGAGAATCATTATCATTTTTTCAAGGATGGACCAAGGGGGGCCGAGCAACACTACGAATGGGCCAGGGTCCACGCCCTGGCGGCGCCACTGCTTGTAATCCTTCGCCATGTCATGTTTGGCACGACCCCGGATTAGGTAATAGGTAGGTACACAACTCTCTACAGGTCCGTAGCCAGAGCTGATCTGTAAGTAGGGCTTAGCATTTCTGAAGTAGGGCAGACAATTTTGTAATAAAGGTGAGGCATATTTGTGATTAAAAAAATTGAAGGAACGTTTGCAATAACACCAAATACCTGCCAGTATATGAAATTTTATTTTCTTAATACTATAATCATATCATTACTAGACTAGTATAACTGAAGTCTTTTGTTGCGTAGTTAAATTTTTTTAGAACTTCGTCAATGTCTATGTCCTCGAATGCTCAAAAGCGAGATAAACTAAATCAGTCATTCTCGGATGTTTCATAGCCGTTAAAGCTGAAAATGTAGGTACTTTCGCATACAGCAGTGCTACATCCGAAGGTGGCGACTGTGGCAAGTAACTCATAGGTTTCCTTAAATGCCTCACGCTAATTGTAAAGCACTTGAAACATTTCCTCGCCCCGTTTTCTATCTAAATACGATTTGACGACTGTCATTTCTTCGTGAGTAGGTATTTTTACACCTTAAAAAGCTTTTGGGGCTATACCCTAAAGCCAGGGAGCTCTAAAGAGCTGCAACAAATGTAGGAACAGCGCCTGCAGGCCCTTCTGCAGAAGAGCCGGGAATATCCCTTCCGGTCGTCCACTTTTAAATGAGCTGAACGTGTTGACCGCCCATGGCAGACATCCCTCGGTAACCACCGGGGCAGCTACTTTCCAGTGTATTTGCCGGCTAGTGTGGCGCAGTTCAATTGAAGGTGGACTGTGGTGCTAGGGGTCCCTGGTTCGAATTAAATTAAATTTCCTTTTATTGCCCAACAGAAAAACAAACATTCCGAATCCGGGTTCGGGCATGGATATTTGTAAATGTATAGTGGCTTGGGTTGGTAGAGCAGCCTTGGCTGAAACCCCGCCCACTCAAAAATAAAGGCAAATAAATAAATAAATAAAAATAAATATTTATTCCTATATCGTAGTAATATGACACTCGCCGTACTAATAGAAATTTTAAATTTGGCACTCATGTGTAACTTGGAGTCATAAAAAAATGGAGTTGTCTTTTAAAAAAGCAGTGCATGACGGCATACCTCAAATTTGGAACACCGTGTATAAAATTGTATTACATCAAAAAGGGCGCAGTTTAAAATACTAATCGACGTGCCCGAGAATATTTTCTAAAAAAAACCTTGTTTGACTTACTGAATTTATTCCAAATTTGAGACTCACCCTGTATGTTCTCAGCAAATGTCTGTTTTAAATTGTAATACTTTTTTAGCGCATTTTTGCAAATTTATTTGTAAAAAGTAGGTTTTAATCTCACTTTGGCTGGCTGGCTGACTGGATGGCTGGCAGCAAATGTGGGCGCGTAGAAGAACTCTTGTGGAAAGGCAACGGCTACAAGGCCGTGTAATTTGTCAACCTTAGGGACAGGGCTACATGATGTGGGGTTGGCGACATCTGTACTATCTTGTGGAAGGTTTTTAGCGAAATCCACCAAAATGTCGGTGTAATATGACTATGCACTGAAAAAGGAAATGTGGTAGCCTCCGACAAGATCTAACTGATGTTGAGTCAAATCTTCAATCGCGAATTGCGGGTGAACGGGACGTCGGAAGTGGGTACCGTCAAAGGCAATGTGGTAGCCCCCGACACGATCTTACTGATGGTGGAGTCAAATCTTCAAACGCGCAGTGGAAGGGAACGGGACATCGGAAGTGGATACCGACAAAGGGAATATGGTAGCCCCCGACAAGATTTTACTGATGGTGGAGTAAGAACTTTAAACGCGAATTGCGGGTGCACGGAAAGTGGGAAGCGGATACCGACAAAGTGAATATAGTAGCCTTCGACAAGATCTTTTATTGATGGTTGAGCCAAAAGTGACTAATAGAATTCTGATCTGCCACACAAAAATGCGCTGAAGTCCCTTCGATCTCACACGAGAACTTTGATCATTTTTTAGCGTAAATTCGTGAACGTCACTAAAAGTATAATTATTAGCTTACAACGTCTGTATAGACATTCATTAGGTGATTTTGTTTGAACAAAATAAAACTACCAAGTCTAATTTAGGTACATTGTTTCAAAATCCTGTTCATTTCATAATTCTTGACACTTTTTATTGTTCTCTTCCTTGATTAGAATTACAGAACGGTCATTTCATACTTGCATAAGGGCTTTCAAAAGTGTATACCTATAAAATAATTTTGTGTATGGAACGGGAACCTAACTTTTAAGAAATTTTCACTTATGATTGGGGGCGTTAAAAACGGATGGCTAGATATATATGCGTAGGTCAAATTTTTTGAATGCAATACCTCCACCTTATCTCCAAGTTGATCTTTTTGCCCGTAATCAACAGCGAAGGCCCGCAAGTGATAATAAAGTAGCAGAAGCGATAAAAGAGGTATTATACTATTTTTTACAGTACGCTGGAGAAGAATGCGATTAAAAGTTACACTTCAGACATTTTACAGCTTCGGAAGACCGTTTCCCCAAACTTAAGAGAGGGTAATAAACTGTGACTGAGAATTTCGTGACGAATGGAGTCCTCACTCAGCAATTAAATATTTTCATTGATGTTTATTTAAAAAAAGGTGCGCTACCAAGGCTTAGGTACAACCTATTTTGGGTGGGTTTTTAGAAGCTAATATTTAGCAATCTTTTAATTCATGCATCAAAGATATTTATGGTGCTAATACCCACATAGTACCTATATCTAAATATTTACTTTCGCCATCTGCCTTTTCTCATTTATGTTATAGTAGGTAGCATGACCGTAAATGTAATTCTTATAGAATTTCACTGTCACTAACGAACCTATAGATTAAACGGGCTCCGTCTAATTCAAATTTCAAGTGCACTCGGCGACGAAATTACGAGAAAAACTAAAATACGCTAAGAGTTCTAAATGCGTCCAATACCTCACCGTAAGCGTCTCAATAGTTATGCCGCGCCGTCGTCGCCAACTTTAAGGGAAATGATTAAATAAGCGACGCCAGTATGAGCGGCAATCCTTGCACTCATTGATTAAAAATGTCCATTCTCATACCGCAGTGTATTAGCGAAAAGTTTTAAGCGCATTGATTGAATCGAACAGAAGCCTTTTTTCCAGCTAGTGGCGTTAGTGGAAGATTTATGGTACTTTAAGAAACTTCGAAAAGGAGTTAAGCTCTGGTGATGTTGAAGATTGTTACTTAATCTGGACTTGAAAGTTCGCCAAAAGTGTTTCGCTTAATTGTATTAATTCCTCTAAACGTGGTAGACGTTAAACTTTGAGTTTCCATCCAACTGAAAAGCAGAAAGTGTATTTCGGCGCTATTCAAACTTACAGCTCTGATTCTGTGCTAATATGAAGAATTTGTATGTGTGGAAAAGTGAATTTGTGTTGTGGTGAATTGAAGTTAAAAAATGTGGCTACCCCTGCATATTCTGTTAAGGTGCGACACGTGAACAACCCCATATGAGTAAATCAGGATGGTAAGCGATGATTAGAAATTAGGAAAGTGTGCTGCATGTTTTCGTGTAGTATAATTAGCGATTGGAGAGAGTGTTTCGAGATAATATAGTTATATTTGGAAAATCTAATATATGTAGCATATTATAAATACACGTCTGTTTAGCTTTATTTTTAGCACTTGATGAATCCATCCTCAAATAGCTTAGTTCTCACTATTTGAAATCGAAGTTTTCGAAGAATCCTTACTTTTGAATATCATTGTAGGAGAGAATTTCCATTAATTGTGGCATAATTGAGCCTAGGTCGCTACCCCTTTGGGCTTTGGTTAGTAAATCGACTTTAATTAGTCATCTGCGGTGCAGCTTAACATTAACTAAACTAAAATATCTACGAAACATGACATGCCAGGATCTCAAGATGAGACGACGCGACGCTTTAAAGTTAGGGTACGTAATTGCTATATCATTCAACCCTTATCCACGGATACAGGATGACATAGAACGGAAATGGATTATCGCGATAAATTCAGACATTCAATTTATCCTGTCTTTTAATAACGGCGATAACTTATATTATTAGGTAGGTACACTACGATTTCTTAAATTGGTATAGGTAGGTTGATTGTTGATACACAAATAAAAATAAACTAATCGTTCTTAAGCACAATAAAACGTACCGATACAAAAGGACAGAATTTCAAATTTATCTCACTACCCTTTCAATCTGTTAAAAAATATGTCTACAGAAGGGAAGAATCGATGCATCATAATTGAACAAACTTACAGAATCTTGTAGCGTATAAAGACTAAGCCAAAAAGATGGAAACCATGTTGGAGGGTATTGCGATAAATTTAGGGTTTTGCAAGAATTACAATTGAATTTACGTTGAGAAAATGAAAATGGCCTCTCTTATACTTGTGCATATCCGTCGGCAATGGAACTGGGTTAAATCCGGGGCGCATTAACTGAATGCTGGGGAATACATGACTGCTTCTAAAGTTCTTAAGTGCTGCGGTGATCGTTAAGGAGAAACAAATGTAAAATTGGGTGTACAACAGAAAAGTTCTGAAAAACTTGAAACAACCAAGTAGTTAGACAACAATTTAGAAAAATTCCGAAGATTGTGGCACGTGTACAGGGTGTTCCAAATTCCAGGGTGACTATTGGGATCTCGGAAATCGTAAAAGAAGGAACCTCGGTTAAACGGAGGCAAAGTTGCGCAATTTGGGGCCGAACCTATCGCTGCTTCTGAACTAAAGGAATACTTTCGAAGGCAACCAGAAAAGTTGTCTCCTGCAAGCTGGCATTGTTAGATTTTTAAGTCCAACGTTTCGGTTTTCTAGAACTATCATTGCTTTTATGCTTTCAAACAAGGCCTTAAATTTTTTTCTTTTGAAAGTGCTCGTCACCCGAAAAAATACATGAACACACTTGATTAGGGACTAAAAACTACCACCTTAAAATTGGCAGTAAATCAAAATGTACAGTACTATTTCTTAATATATTGCTGTGTGCAATGGTAAGCGGTCAACTACACCACCCACTAAACACCTCTCCATGTAGCTCAAACAAAACAAAATTGAAGCTTATGATCGCTGCTCGTGCACTTTCGGCATCTGCCACAAAGAAAAATTCCCATATGGACTTAAATTAACTTCTGAAAATTCCAAAGGATAAACTACACAAATTTTCATTAATACCTGACATAAATCTTGAACACGAAAAGAAAAATCTGACATGGGTCGCGCAATGGGTTCGAATAAACACATGACTGACAATGACATTTTATTCCGAAACACATGAAAAGGACAATAAACAAAATTCCTGAAAGAAAGAGAAGCTTCCACAGCTTGCTTGGACAAATTAGAAAATATGAAAATAAAAAAATTACTTAACTTTTTCTCTTTTAATAATCTTAATAATAGTTCAGTTGTTTGCGATAAATAAGGCGCACTTAACTCGACACATAAACGCTGACAGTTACCGAACTTCACTTTTCTTTAACACACACTCTTGATGACAAACAACATTAACTCTATGAATAAATTGATTGTGGCTATTCAGACGGTACAAACGTTTAACTTTCATAAAAAGAGAACCTTGACAGGAGGCTTCACGGTACACTAAACTAATTGCTTTTTTAATTTGACTTTCTGAATACGGACAACAACGTTAGTTAACTTGCTTCTGCACAAACTTAGTATAATAATGACAAGCTACGAATTCAACTAATCAAATTAAATAAATAGCGTAAAACGTACACGCTTTCCAACCGTCGCGAAACCAGGTAGTAGCAGCCCCCTCCACACAGTATTTGACGAAACGCCACGTCCGTAATAAAATAAATCTCCCTCCTCCGGTTTTTTACAAATAAAACACGAATCATAATTAACCTTGATTTAGCTTCGACAGAACTTGTCCCCACTTACGCCGAACTAATGCACACATCGTTAAACACCTTCATAAGGCGTTACCTCTTCTAACAGTGATAAAAACACGTCCGTTAATTAAATTTTGTTCGATAATAAAATTTCTTATCGCAAACGACCAGATGAGCCTATATTTAAACACGCAATTTTACGTTTTACACGAGGTTTTACAATTAAATAACAACATCTAAATAAACAATGTGCAATTAAAAACAAATCCAAAAGGAAAAACACTACAGAAAAACAAAGGCAAATGAAATAAACCAATTCTGTGCTTATTCGTAAATATACCCCTCTTTCTCCAGGTTTACTGTTGATAAAAAACTTATGTCATACACAGGGTGTTCCGTCATTATTTTAGGTGTGTAGCGAAATAACGTCTGCAAGACATTGCTTACATACCAAAAAAAGTTCCTAAAATTGAAAAACCTATGAGTAGGTAGTAAGTGCGAAAGAATTAAGTGACAGAATTAATACGATATTCCTTATAGCGATGGAAATCTAAATTGTCAAAACTGGGTAATTATTAACATTATTAATGTAATTTTGCAAATTTAGCTCCTTGAAATTTTCAATTAATGTTCAAAAATTTTCCCATGTGTCCTGCATCCCGGACTTTCCCTAAGTATTTTTTGAATCGTTACCTGTGCAGTTGTCGAAAAATTTAAGTGGTTTTTAAAGGTTGTTTACTGCCGAAAATTATGGAGGTTCCACAGAATGTGGCCCTACAGGTAGAAGAAGCCAAAGCAAATTACTCACATTGTAGTGCAAACACACTTGTGACAAGGAGTACGAATACCACATCCACATTTAGTCAATTGATAGCATTTCTGGGAGTTAAATCATTCCCAAAAAATTGAAAATTTTGGACAAATATTAAGTGTTAGTTTTTATAAGAAAAGTTTCAAATGTTGGCGCTTGTTTTTTAGCGTAACACAACGAAGTTGAGGTAAAGCTTATGTGCTCGTGTTTCCGTCCGTCCGTCCGTCCGTCCGTTCCATCGAGATCTCGGCCCCTGGGCCACCTAGAGACTTCGGGTTTTCGCTAATTGATAGCTGTTATGGTCTATATTTGCCCATTTCGATCAGTTTCATTTAACTCCATATTTTGCGCAGACTGCGCAATGCCAACTTTCATATTTATGGAGATATTTCTTTGAAATTTTAACCACAGATGCTTCTAGTAAAGGCAAACATTTCGCACATGGTAAAAATTATGTGGACATGCGCAGTGACTGCGCAATGCTAACTTTCTTATTTATTGAGATATTTCTTTGAAATTTTAACCACAGATGCTTCTAGTAAAGGCAAACATTTTGCACATAGTAAAAATTATGTGGGCATTGCGCAGTCAAATGTCAACATTCTTATTTATGGAGATATTTCTTTGAAATTTTAACGCACAGATGCTTCTAGTAAAGGCAATCATTTCGCACATGGTAAAAATTATGTGGACATGCGCAGTGACTGCACAGACTGCTCATAGCCAACTTTCTTATGTGTGGTAAGTTCTTTGAAACTTTATTTTACTTATTTAACCCCTCTCTTTCTCTGGACGTGGATGTACTTCAATATACAGATTCGACATTTTGTGTACTTTCGATGACGATGCATCGTTTCAATACTTTGTGTTACGCGGCAATACCCACGAGTGGGTTTTGGAACATTTTTTTTTTAGTTTACGCGTACAGCCTTATAAAAAGAATACCACTCTAAATCGTTTTTAAGCGATTTTCTCAGTAATGGTGTGAAATCCCCTTCAATTGTTCTAAATCGGGTTAACGATATCACTTATTTTCAGAATCCTTGTTTAGAATTTTATTGGCGAATTGTAACGGACGGTTACAAATAAAAAGGTGGTTCGGTAATTCTTCACCGCAGAAGGGTGTCCATTTGTATTGGTATCTCACGAAGGGGTGAAGATTTTCTTAGGTTCGTGGTGCAAGTTCTTCTAGCAATTTGTCTTCTTTGTTGTTGTAGGTAGTACTTTTGGAACTTACCTTTCTGTACTTTTACTTCCACCTAGCTCAGTTGAAAAATGGTATCTGGATTCTGGATTACGATAGGAGGGTGAACAGTGTCCACGCGTACTTAGGCCTCAAATTCGGGCCCTTTGTACTACCTCCCTGACTAGGGTCGCCCGACCCCTCAGCATCACTCAAGCCATCCCACACGTGAGATGAACCTTAGGACGCTGGAAGGGGAGGCGGCTCTAATCGTAGCCATGTCCGGCCAGGATTCCCCCAACATGGATCTCTCTGGTCTCAGTTGGACTAGAGCGGGACATTCACAGAGTATGTGGTATGCCGTCTCGTCGTCTGTGTAACATCCTCTACAAGATGGTGATTCCACCAAACCCATGCAGTGCATGTGCTTGTTTAGTTTACAGTGCCCAGAAAGTATGCCCACGAGTAACCTCAGGTTCTTCCTTGATAGCCCTGTACAAAAACGCGCCAAGCTACGAGATGGTCCTCTGAAGGCTTCTCTCGCATGGCGACAATCTAACATCAAGTTCCACCTAGCCCTGTGCTGGGTTTGGGTGTCTTGAGTTATTAGGTTGTTTACAGTTTTAACTGTAAGTGGAAGAGCCGGCTCTGGACCATAAAACGCCTGTTTTGAGGCCAGTCGGGCTAATTTATCGGCTTTCTCATTACCTTCCGTTCCAGCATGCCCTTTGACCCATACGAGCTCAAGGGTGTTGCTGCTTGCTACTTGCTCTAGTACGTGGTGACATTCGGAAACCATCCTAGAGGTAATTTTACAGTGACCAAGTGACTGCAAGGCAGCCCTGCTGTCACTTGAGATTCTGATAGTTTTGTTCTTTATGTTATGCATAAGAACTGTTCTTGCACTAAGCGTTAATCCTACCAACTCTGACTGGAATACAGTAGGAAGTTTACCTAGTGGTTGGGTGATATGGAAGTTCAGTTCTTTGGAGTAAATACCAGTGCCTGTACCTTCCATTGTCTTAGATCCATCCGTGAAGATGAATATATCTGGTTGGGAGGCCATATTCTCATCAAAGAAGATGTGATAGTTTTTCCCTAATATGAATTGAGGAGTGAGTGAGTCCGATCTCCCCTCTAGGATAGGCAGACGCTTGATCGCCTCGCCCAGAATTCGGGAGTGGCCCCCCTCGATCAATGCCTCTGCTATTCAACAACCCCTTATTTTTCAGACGCAGGAATGCCAGAATGGCCTGCTCTCTCACGTGGAGATCTAGTGGAGGCAGATCCAAGAGGGCCTCCATGACGGCTGTGGGGGTCGTTCGCATCGCGCCTGTGCAGGCAAGGCACGCTAGTCTTTGCACATGATTAAGGAGTGCTACAGTTGTGGAGAGTCTGGTTCTAGGCCACCAGACAATTGCTCCATAACAGAACATAGGTCTAATCACGGCAGTGTACAGCCACAGGACAGCCTTCGGGGATGGTCCCCAAAGTTTGCCAATAGCGCGGCGACTTTGCCAGAAAGCCCTATTTGCTTTTTCGGCTTTAAGCTGGATATGTTTGCTCCAATTCAGTTTTTTGTCGAGTGTGATTCCTAGATATTTCACTGACTCTGAAAATTGGAGGTGTTTTTGGAATAGCAGGGGAGCTCGAATACCCTCTACCTTTCTTTTTCTTGTGAAGAGAACTAGCTCCGTTTTTGTCGGGTTGATGGACAAGGAGTGTTCCCTACACCATTCTTCGGTTACTGTAAGAGCTGATTGCATCAGTCTGCATAAAGTAGCCTCAAATTTGCCGGTTATAAGTATGGATATATCATCCGCATACCCCAGCGTATAGTACCCACTGTCAGTAAGGCGACAGAGGAGCCTGTTTACAGTCAAGTTCCACAGAAGTGGTGATAACACCCCACCTTGGGGGCATCCTCTCACTACTGTGCACCTTAGTGTTTCGTCGCCAACGCTGATGTGCACTGCTCTGAGATTCAGCAGCTGCGCAATCCAGCCTTGTATGACGTTCGGTACGCCGTGGTGACATAGAGCCATTTCTATTGAATCGAAGGTTGTTTTGTCGAAAGCCCCTTCTATATCTATGAATACTCCCAGTGCAGCGATCTCTCAATCTGCCCTACAACGCAGTGCAGGGCTGATTCCGTAGATCTTCCTGGGCAGTATGCGTGTTGGTTAGGATGCAGCGGAAACCGTGTTAGCGCCGTATCCCTTATGTATCTATCGCACAGTCTTTCAAGTGTCTTAAGAAGAAAAGACATCAAGCTGATTGGACGAAATGCTTTAGGTGTGGAGTAATCACCTTTTCCAGTTTTGGGGATAAACACAATTTTTATCTCCCTCCATTGTTTAGGTATGTATCTGAAAGCGATATTCCCACTAGGTAGGTAGCAATAACATCCAGTCCCCATTGCAGGAGAGCCGGTATTATGCCGTCCAAACCGGGTGACTTGTATGCTGAGAACGATTTCACCGCCCAGGTCACCCTCGCCACGTCCACCACCTGACAGGCAACCGCCCAGTCATTCTCCGTGGGAGTGAAAGGGATTGTCTGAAAAATGGTATAAAATTAGGAAAGAATTTAGTTCATTCACTTATCTCATTATCTCCAAAATTTGGAAAATATTAGTTCAAAATTTATACTCCAATATGTTTTGGAGAGTTTGCGTAAGTTTCAAAATTGGCTCTCTTTGAAACAAATATCTCTATTTTACTCCTTGTAGAATAGCAATAATTCCAAAGAGTTAATTAAAAATTAAAACACATTTAACTTTGAAATTAAGCAATTTTATATAAATACACTAAAGAGAAAAATAACCTAATTCCTGCTAATTATTAATTCAAATACCCCTATATCTAAGTAACCCTATCTTTAAAATATGATGATTTTGTCGGTATAAACAAATTTGAAATTTCAATGATTAAAAATTTATGACGCAGAATACTTATAAAAGCGTTTAGATGAATAACTTTGAGTTCACATGCAATTATGCAAAACGTAGATAAAAAACGATAGTACTCAATTTGAGTACTCAATAGGATAGGATAGGATAGGACTCAATTTGAGTTCGATGCGTACTTACCTTCTCCAAATTCGCTTAATATCGTCCTTGGTAAATACTCCAAAATTAATGGTGGCCTGTGAAAAATAATCGCGGGCTGGTTGAAAACAATCGCAGGTTGGTTAATAAAATAATCGCTTATTTCATATAAGCGATCATCTCTGCCACAGATGAAAAATTCACCTCAACCCAGGGTCGATCACCCGACCTCTGGATTTATAGCCCACCGCTCTACCATTGAACCACAAAGTCGGTAAAAAAATTTAAAAATGGACGGTTTTTGTAGAAAGTGTGAATTGAAATGAAAATTTGTGCAGTGACTGTACCATTTTTTTAACAGAACCACCAAGAAACAAACGCTATCATTTACTGATCACATCGGGAATTTCAATATTTAGCAATGTCATAAACATGTGACAGTTATGTAATGGAATTGTGAAAATGTTATCGAAATGTGGAAAATTATACAACAATTTCGAAAGTGGTAGCCCCCCTCGACCAGGATGTACCTTATGAATCCTTCTATGGTTGGTGTGGATAAGGAATTCTAAGCGAACAGGTTTGAACCCGCTCCGCGTTAGTTAAGTACCTATGGACCTCCTCCTTTGGTGTATACGCGCCTTTACTAGACTTCGCTCGGCCCATTTTGGGTCTAACTAATGTCGAATCCTTGCAAAATAGCCAAATAAAACCAAAAAAATCAAGATGAACGCACCTTCAAGAACTCGTGGACAGATTACCCAACCCAACTTTATTCAACAGCAGGTGACGGCTCGACTGGATTTACAAAAGGGAAAAAGTTGCTTAAAAGGTGTTACAACGATTAATTTGGATATTTAATACAGTACTGTCATTGAAGTTTGAAAACATCACTACATTATCCCTTCCGGTTGATAATGGAGAAAGGATCCCTCAAATATGCATAGAACTCGCACAAATGACTGAATAGAATTGAAAGAATGATCTTGGTAAACAAACAACCCTTTTTTCTGTAATACGTTAGGTTTAGTAGTTCGTTGAGAAACCCCCTTTGCATTAATTTAGCTAATTGGCAAAAGTGCACGCATGGGAATATTTAATGTACGAACGTTGCAATTAAAGGGCGTAAAATTAATTTAAAAAGTTTATATTTCTTTAAATTTCCTTACGCCATGAATAATTTATGTAATCTGTAATCAAACAGCAGATGTGATTTTAGGCAGGTACCGCTTTAAATCTTTTTTACCTTAACAAGTTTTACAAGGCATAAGCTGATACAATTAAAACAGTCTTTGGTTCCATCTGTCCGGACAGTTGTTCGAGCCTAATTAATTTTTTTTCGTATTTAAGAAAGTATATTTTGTAACAAAACTTAAATTTAACCATCACCTTTACACTTTTATGATTTTATTTCCTTTTTACTTTTATTTGGGAACGGAAGATCCGTTAAAAGATATAACTAAGGACAAATGATTCTGGATCACCGCAGCGTTCTGGAGGAACCGGGGCTATTTCGGTTTACAGACACCGTGTTGCCAAATACCTAAAAAACACACTTAAAATAGATATTGCGAAAATGTGGAACAAAAAAAACTGAAAGACCGGGGATCGAGATTTCTTTTCGCAGGCACAACAAATGACGTGCATCAACCATTTCGTGTATAACTTCCTTCTGTGCTATTTTTTCATTTGGCGTGTAAACAAAACCAAAACTGTATATTGAGTACAACATCTGAAACAATTTTATTTTTTGGCAAACTGCTTTTAGATGGAATGGGAATCTGAATGAACCTTTTTGATGACCCATTTTAAATAATACAGCTATACGTATGTATTATTAGATTTTCCAAGAGAACAAAATATTTTTAATCCTGTATTCACATAACACATATTTAGGTTATTTTTTAACATCATTAGGAATGTGTCTCAAAATAAAACCTACTACCTAACATAGAAATTATTACAAATGTATTTCTAAGCAAACAGGAATGTTGGATGATTCGCTTAAAATTCATTCTTGAAATTTTTACAGGATTCAAATAGTTTCTCATACAAAGAGTCCGCAAAAACTAAGTGGGGAACTTGTAATACTTTTATTTACAACAATAAAAAGTGAATTTGGTATGTGGAGGTAAACCGTGAGAGCATGGTACATCGAAGCCTCTATAAAATTCATTTGAATAATAAAACTACTTTCATCGGTTTCAAATGCTATATTTAAATTGGCACTATTTATACCAAAGGGATGCAATTAATTTAATAGATTCCAATGAAATTGTGTAACACATACTTGGTTTTTTAAAGGTGGAATTTTAATTTGCGCAGATCAAACGTCGAGCTTTCGAGTGTGTAACGAAGTTCGTAAGATCTATCAGAACTTAAGTGTAAAATATAATTTTAAGTTGCACTCTTTTTAGTTCTATTTGTCTAACTGAATTGTTTAAATATAATTAAAAAGATGTTGACGATGAAATTGCTGTAAAATTTCAAGGGGTTCTCAAAGGATTTGGAGATATCCGAATATCTCAGGGGAACTTCGGGAATCTGAATATGTTTAAAGGCATCCCCAAAGGTCGCATTTATTACACAATCTACTCAATTCTATAACCGGCTCCGTTAACGCAGTACCACCATTTTAGATATCAGAAAAATGAATGGTTGCGTAAGAATCTTTGCAGTTGGCGCCCTTTTTAGTTTTTCTAGCCCCATCATAGTTTCTGTAATTAATTTATCTAACTTTCGGTTTCGGAGAAGGATATGTTAATGACAGCATTGCCATTATGTCTTACAGCTTAACACACTTGCGAATAAATAATGCTACACAACACCGATGTATGGACTACCTTCACTGGATTGAGAACAGAACGTTAGTCTACCATATTCAATTTACATCAATGAGAATGATCTAATTTGACCGACTCTTTTGTATAAATTTGTTAAGAATATTTACAAGTGTTTTTCTGTCTTGGCAACACGTAAAGCTTTGAAAGAAAACAAGATATTTTTCTTATTTTTTGTCGTCATACACATTTTGTGCTCTTGTGGTTTTGAGTTAGAATAGAAGCTTGATCTACTCTAGGTCCGGGTTCCGAATTCCGACACATTGTCGACGTCGACCGCTGCAAATAAAGGCACATTCTAAAAAGAATATATTAAACTTTTAGTGATTCTATAACGACCTCAATATGAAATTGCGCAAAAGAAAGGGGTATCGCGGGTCCTTCAAGCGAAAATTTTGAAAAATATAACCACTAAAAATATCCCAGTAAATTGGCAACACTTACATACCAACTTTTGGTTTTAGATCTTAGATGTCTCTTAATACTTTGTCAATGACACTTTCTACATAACCTGTCAAACCAGTGACACTTAAGTGAATGTGGTCCATTCCTTCACAAACATTCCTTATCTGTTGTTATCTCTTTTTGGCACAGAAACCTCCTTTACAACGCCTATAACGTAGAGCAACATTCTCAGTTCACCGCCCGCGGTTCGTAAAAGTTAAAACCAGATACCACTCGGGAAGACTCGGCTCTGCGCAACTCGGCACCGGGCTGCTCGGTACCGGACTACTCGCCTTCGGGACAAGTCGGATCTGAGACAACTCGGCTCCGGGACTACTCGGCTCCGGGATTACTCGGCTCTGGGATTACTCGCCTCTAGGATAACTCGGCTCTGGGACTACTCGGCTCCGGGACTACTCGGCTCTGGGATAACTCGGCTCTGGGATAACTCGGCTCTGGGATTACTCGCCTCTAGGATAACTCGGCTCTGGGATAACTCGGCTCTAGCGAGAATCAGGTTCTGAAAAAAACCCTCCGTTCGTATGGCTTCTTTATGCATATACAAATTTCAACTTTACGAATTGTTTTATCACCAAGGACTAATTCATATTTTTCGTCTTAGTATCAATACATGGTATATTCTGCGAAGACGCATACAGGGTGAGGCTAGAGGAATGGGAGTCATTGTAACGGTGTAATAGTACTAGTAATAATAATAATAATAATTATTAATCGGCTCTGTAGCTCAGCGATAGCGCGTTGGGCTATAAATCCGGGGGTCGGATGTTCGAACCTGGGATGAGGTAATTTTTCATCTGTGGCAGAGATGGAGAATTTCATTATATCAGTTTCGAGCATTCTGCCGGCTACTTCGAGTTAGGTTTTCCTGCAGTTTCCCTAATTCGTAAGGGAAATACCGGAGTAGTATAGAACAACTTAAGATCTTCTGCAGGGGCACCTCTAAAAAGCATTATGCGGGTCACTCTGTAATTGGGTGCAAGCCTGTTGAGGACCCAATACAAGAGGCACAATAAATAAATTAAATAAATAAATTAATTAAATGAATTAAGCCGAGCCGAGTAATCCCAGAGCCGAGTTATCCCAGAGCCGAATAGTCCTAAAACCGAGTTATGGCAGAGCCGTGTCGCCCCAGAGCCGAGTAGTCCCAGAGCCGAGTAATCCGGGAGTCGAGTAATCCCAGAGCCGAGTAGTCCTGGAGCCGAGTAGTCCTGAAGCCGAGTTATGGCAGAGCCGAGTTGTCCGAAAGCCGAGTAGTTCGGTGCCGAGTTGCGCGGAGCCGAGTCGTCTGTGTCCGTAAGCACCAAGCCGATATGTAGATATACCGCCCCCAGCCCTCTACCCAAGGAGGTGCAGCAAATTGCGTATTCTTGAAAACAATCCCACGATTACTTGTTTCAAACTCGGGCGGTATTCTATAAGCACTACAATCCAGGCCCTTGGAGAGTTGCCTCTCCCGTGGATCCGCCTCTGCACCCATGTCAAGTTTCAGCGGATAATCAAATGCTGTCTTTCTCCACACATTTTTATTGGTTCATGACAGATTCTCCAGAGAGTCTTCACAAATTGTTCAGAGCTTGCAAATTTTTCACAGGTAGCTACTTCTGGTTCAAAGATCCCTATGAAACCCATTTTGCTGATACTTTTGGGGTTGGTACATTTTTTACAGATCGCGATTATTAAAAATAATTTGTGGAAGATATTTGGAAACTCTGGAAAAATGATCTAAAACACCAAAAACACCACTAGAATGAAGGATCGGTTTTCCGGCGGGTTTGATATAATATGTTAGATCCTCGGCTACAACCAAGAGAAAGGTAGGTAGGCAAATTCGATTCCCCAATGAAATTTTTTTAAATAAAACAGTGAAGCGCGTTGGTTTAGCACCCCAGGTTTCCGGCCTGTAAAGATTTCCCATACAACCACTTAATATTTTATGATGGAGAATCACCAAAGAATCTATAGAAAATATCTAAATATCCCCTGCAATTTCTAGAAATCTCATAAACCTGATTCTGGAGATCTCCTAAACATTTGTGATATGGGCAATATCTAAAAATTTTGAAAGAACATGTGCAGAATCTTCTAGGAACTACCTATATTTTTAGATAAATTCTAAGAAATTTCCTGACAGACTTGTACAATTTATTGAGGGGGCTCACATGATGTAGGTACATCTCAACTTATATTGTTTGATTATGGGATTGTACCTGCAACAATTTAAAATTTAGTATGACCATTGGTTTAATTAAATTTTTTTCCAAAATTTCCACCACAAGACGGCACACCCTTAATACGGATCTAAACAAATTTGGGTCTTTAGGACGGGATTTGGTTCTTGTGATTGGGCCATTATAATATCACTTTCAAGTCTCACCTCCTGTGATATATTATAAAATAAATAATAACCCCCCCCCCCCACGTTGCGAAAACAAATTTCAATTAAAAAAAAACAATCAAAAATACTCAAGCAAATTGTAGATGCTCCGTGTTATATAACAAATCATACAATTCATACAGATCTACATATACCAACGGTTCAGGAAGTAATCCAGGAGAGAGCTATCAAACACCATGAAGTCCTAGAAACCCACACAAACCCCTGATTGGAATAGTTACTGCAATCAAGGATCAATAAAAAACTTAAAAAGTTGTGGCCTATAAACTTAGTGCGGGAGTAGTGAGTCCTCAAATTTCTTTTGACAAAAATCTATAGTACTGTGGCAGATGATTCGCGAGGAAGCTATGACTGAAACAATTGATGCAATGTAAATTTCCATATGGCCCATTTTAAATAACTCAACGCCCTTACATTGTCGTATGGCCCATCTTAAAAACACCGTGTATATCAAAGATAGTTCTTTTTTTCCAAAGCTATAAGTTTGGTTTGTTTCATGCAATTTTTTTACATACTTCATTTTACAGGAAATAAGCAAGTCAATATCAATGGGGAAGGTTTTGAGGAATTGAGTTGTTTATTTCCTGTAAGGTTCATCACCCCATTTACAGTATGGATCAACCACGAGTTTTTTCTGGATACTTCATTTTTACACTCTGTATATCGGCTAATATCAGATATTTTTATATGTCCGATATGTATGGATACAGCATGCGTAGAAATTGTTAGGTATATTACCTACTGTAACTACCTCGTCTGTAAAGAATCTTAGTGAACCAATTCTTAGAGATGTTTAAAAAATATTTGCAGAATCTGCGATACTTTTGGCGAATTAAAAAAATTCCCTGAGATGCACCGAAATATGAGCTTCTTAAAAAAATGTTGGTAAAGACCAAAATTGTCCTTTGGCTATGTATGTCTAAATTAGCAAATATAAATTACCTAGTTGGCATACAGGTAGCTACTCCAAATGGCAATTTTAGAAATAGAAATATTAATAGTAAATAATTAGATAATCTCCCTTCACCTCGTTGCACATAAAATGTAAAAGTAAAACGAAAGTGCGTACAGTAATTAAAGATGGTCTAATACACTAATCCTAGAGACTTATTAACATTAGCGTAACTTGAAATTTTTCTACATTAGTGAAAATTTCAAGGTAAACGGCTAGAGAAAGCGAGTAGTACTGCACCCGATCTTTGAAAATTAGCCCAATAACAATAAATTTGCCATAAGCGCGCGAAGAAGTAATTAGGATTATGTAAATTATAATTATATAGAAACCACTTGGGATTATTAATTACAAAGTAAATTCTCTCCGAAAGACCGATTTTTGAAGCCGTTACAGCGGTTAGTTAAATTTTCAACCCCTTCAATTCTGCATTGGAATGCTTCTTAATTACACCGCATTTATGGTATCTAACTCTACGAAAATAAACGGCCTCCAAGAGCATTCAGAGCTGTTTCAAATAATTTAAAAAAAGAATTCGTAACAAAAATTTGCTACTCAGGTTCAGCTGAAAATAGAAATCAATTAAATGATGAGGCAGATGAAAATATATGCAACCTACACACCGTATCAAGCATAAAGCTGCATAACCGACGAGAATTGAACTCGAAAATACAAGTTGATCAGAGAGGAGAATGTATAAACGTATAAAATCGCACGGGGTTATTTGTAGATAATTTAACGTAATTTCTTCTGCTTTGTGTCAGAAATTGACTGGATAAATATATTTTCGTTACACACATATTATTCTTTCAACTCTTCCGTACTTGTCTCCACCTTCTTTGTTTTTAATATTCCCCCTTTCTTTCGATACCTCCACCTCCAGATGCAGATCTAAATCTAGCCAAAAATATTTATTTATTCCCGCCTCAAATACTGACGACGGAAAATTACCATAAGATTGACAGCAAAATTTAACACGTTTCAATAGCAGCGGGATATTTTTTACTCCTATAACATCTCACACCTTTTTCTGAAATCGTAAAATTACAATAATGGCATGGTTTTGTTTCTTTAAATTGCAATTTTCTTCTTATCAATCACAATTTCATGTCGTTATAGTAGGAATTAAAGTCAATTCGAAAATACTGTTACCATTTGCGTTACGAAGGATAATTAAAATGTGAACTTTGATTTGCTTTCAAGTTAATTTTTGACGTATCGGTGTAATTTGTGTATTTTGAATTTGTAAACTATATTTTTTCGTTGCTATTGTTTTACAAAAATGCATGTACTTTGGTATTACAAAGTGAAAGCTCTGATTGGCCCAATAGACTTCCTTCATTAGGAAGCGTTTGTTTTTTGGAATCTCTAAACTTTTATAATAATCTAAATCACTTTTACTACTTACTTTCTTAATTTATTATTTATCCTTCATATCTACCATTGGATTACCTAAATTATCTAAAGTTGTGACAGTTGAAATTTAATTTTGAAAAGAATTTAGATACATATACCTCTAGTCTAGTGTATGAAGGACATCAATTAAACATATTTATTATCTAATTTTCAAATGTAATGTAATGCCTTAACGTTTGATACATAACCTGCTTGCTTAATCTATGTGTAATTAAGTTGATAAATAATTATCTGAAAAACCATGCTAATTTCTTTAATGGTGCGCCATTCTTTAACGTCATTTGATATGAAAGTGAAAAATTAATTAATCTATGGACCAAAAAGATTAATGAAGCATGTTTATGCTGTAAGCTGTGATTGTCAGCAGAGACTAGACTTAAAATTCATGATTAATTAGCGCGCTTCCAATAATACTAAACATAATCTAATCAGACGCGGTTTGCTGCAACACATCTGATTAGCTACGACTATTTATGCTCACTCAAATGGCCGGGCTGAAATTTCCAAATTCGCTAGTCCAGTTAACACCCATTATTACTTAGAATTCTCGTGTCAAGCGAGAGGTCTAAGTAAATAGGCCCGGAAGCTACAGTTTCTAGTAAAAAAGCGCCCTTGCATGTACCGGGTGTTCATTAATTCTGAGAATTTCACATACATATGAATTTGAAACACTAAAATTTGGTTGTTGATACTTATTTTTACACTATTCCAGATTCGTCCTATTTTTCGGTGTTCCAAATTTCACCGACTTCAAGACCTTCGTTTTTTTTAAATCCTTTCATTATAGGTTTATGATTCAAGCTTTTCAGACTGTTTAGTTTCTTTGGAGCGTTTGAATTCTTCTGATGCTTGGGATTTAATGAACTTTCGGTTTCTTCCGATGTTTCGAATCGTTTGGATTCTCAGGTTTTTTTCCTTATAGATTTTTAAGATTCTTGGATTCGTCAGATTCTCGTTTTTTTTTAATCCTTTGGGGTCGTCACATCTTTTGGAACTAAACAATGGTATTTCACGGTGTTGACTAACCAGATCAAGAACATACACCTTGTCGCCATTGGTTATATATCTCTAGGATGGAGCATCGAGAGATGGAGGGACGCTCAAATGTCTGGGCGAGAGCCGAGACGTGTCTGCCGGCAGCGTCAAATCTACAGGTGCAAAAAGGTGCCGTCCTCGGTGCCGTCTGAGCTCGAGCAGCTGCTTACAAAATGGACTGACGAGAAGATGCCAACGGTTATGAAAGGAGTCAACAACGAGCAACACACTGGTGGGATCAAGAGGTAGCCACGGAAAGTAAAAGTTGTGTCGAGGCTAGGAGGCGAGCTATTAAAGCAACGAGGAAAAGCGAAGCAGAGGAGCTTCTAGATAGGAAAAGGGTTTATAAAAAAATGATAGGAAGACAAGAAAAAGCATTGTTGGAAGAAGCTATGTCGGGAACTGGACGGAGACGTGTGGGATCAAGCGTATGAGGGAAGTAAAGATGAAGAGATAATTGAAAAACTTGCCCTATTACCACTGCGTGAGTACGAAGGAGAAATAAGGAAAGACTCAGGGGCAACCACAGTACAGAACTATCCTGGCGGCAAAAAATGCCAATACGGAAAGCGTCGGGCTCAGATGTTTTGCCGGATGAATTAGTGGCGCTAGTGGGCCATAACATACTAAGTACAGGCATTAAATAAATTTTGTATTCAATGGTAATGAAAATACCCTGAAATATAGAAGAAGGTAAAATAGTCCTAATAACACAAAAGGAACCGGGGACAGTCAGACCTATAGCGCTCCTTAGTTATTTAGGGAAGTATTTGAAAGGATTATTGGGGCGAGACTAGAGGAAGAGGCTAGTTGTCGCAAAAGCAATATGGTTTTCGCAAAGGTAGGGGAACAAAGAAAGCGCTTCGACGCATCCACCCCCTGGCGAAGAAGGCAATGGCGGGAATTAGGAGGAGCAGGGAGTGGCGATGGTGGCTTCTCTGAATGTGCGCAACCCTTTCGGTTCCTGATCAGGTGATCGTCTAGGCAATGAAACGTCGAAGGAACTATTACACTTGATTAGGTTTGTTCATAGCTACCCCACGAACAGAAGACTACCTATGGGAGCAAAATTTATACTGCGGGTCCGCGTAGGGGTACCACAAGGTTCGGTGCTGGGGACACTTTCATTACCGCTTATGACCCTCTGTGCCGACAGGAGTGTATATAATTGGGTACGCGGATGAACTAACGATGGTCGCTGGCAAGGATAGAAAGGTGGATGAAGCAGAATGGCTTAGAATAGAAGAACAAAAGTTATTCTGGAATAAATATACTGAAATTAGACAAACTGCAGAGGAAGATGACACTGAGAGTAGCGCGGGCATATCGCACAGTACCCAATAAAGATCTGTTTGTAGTAGCCAGCACTATACCCTTAAGATTATTGGTAGAGGAAAGCAGTACAGCGAGAACGAGGAGATAAACATTAGAAGGATGGCAAAGAGAATGGGAAACAAGACAGCCATGGACCAAAAAGCTAAATCAAGATGTGAGGACGTGGACAAAACGTAGACGCGGGGAGCTATCGTATATGAACTGACTCAATTCCTCTCAGGTCACGGAGAAGTCGGCACCTGCCACCTATGTGTAAAGGATCAGCAAGGAACGCGCTACTAGGGTGCCTACGATGGGACCCGCTTAGATGGAGGCTTACCTTGAAGGTAGCGGAAGTAACGAGCATAGTTCCATTGATGCTACAAAGCCCAGGCAAATGGAAATTGTATCCAAAAGGTTGTAGGAACCATAGTGGTGAAATATGTTATGCTATAACTCGTTGCAAAGTTTTAGCACTATAAACACCCCTTAAATTGTAAATAGCAAGAGAAACAGGTGGTTGAAATGGCTTTTTTACTTCAAATTTCGGACCGCACCTTTAATGTAAAGTCAAGGAAAGAAGGTCTAGAGTCTGTAGTTAAGTAGGGAGTTATCTTCTTCCCTTCGACTCTACAGTTTCTTGACCCCCTTTGTCCGCGTTGTCTTCAATGTCCAAGTATTTTAAAGGCCACATGGGTTTTAGTAGTTGTAGTTGGAATCAACGAAGCCCCCAACTAGTTTGTGGATTTTAAGATTTCCAAAGCCTATCGCGATCTTCCGATCTTAATCATCCATTTCACAAAAGCTCTAAAACTTTACGTGGGATATTCCAACTGCCGGTCATTGAATTGAAAATACGACTAAAGTCAAGTGGAAGTATAATTTACATTACGGGTAATTCAGAATGGACTATTTTTCTCTGAAATATCAACTTCTACGTTACACACCGCCGAATCTGTGGAGGCCATTCAATATTCATTACTGCGAAATTGTCCAGTAATTCTTTTTTTCACGCAAGTCATTCATCTCATTTCTCGTTGGTTTATTCCATTCATTCAGAGTAATAACAGTACCTATTTTGTATCTAAGACAAGAACTTGAAACAAATCTCAAAACAATAGCGCAAGACGAATCACTGAAAAGAACTTGTAACCATTATCTCGAATGTGTATCTTCGCTCAAGGACCAGCAAGACGTTACATAATGTAAAATACAATTACGTAGCTGCATATCACCTTTCTCTCTAGGTCTTTAGATCTGTGGTAACGTTACTGTCTTTGGTCGATTAATTTGTTTTCCCAATTGGAATGGAAGATAATTTTCTAATGTAACTTGTAAAGGAGGCGACAAAAAAGTCATTCCAAATAAAATGTTCGACATTATTGAAAAAAATGACGGGGACACCGTGACCAACTAATTTATAATTATATTATTATTAGAAGGTAAAGACGTTGTTAGAAGCGTAAGAAGGTAGGAAGGAGTGTTGGTCTCGGTTAGTGGACGCGGTATCTTCATGACTTGGTCTTCCGGTCAGCCGGCGGCGGAACTTCGCATCGCCGCCCACGGCATGTAGCTATATCTGGTATACTACTGGACTGGACATTTTCACCTTAAGAAAACAATAAGAAATACCGAGCTATGAATGATAACCTATTAGTTATACGTCCTAACCCTTTAAATAACGAAAATTTAACGGTCATATTAACCCTTTCTTGGGATGACCAAATTTTGGCTCGATTGCCGTATGTTTAGGTTACTTCAAAGTACGTTTAATTAGATAATTACATCTATAAACTTCCTTAGGTTACGTGACAGAAAAAAATTGACGAGAATTTATTGCTTCTTGCGAAAAACACCTCAAAATTTACCTGGCCTGCCTCTTTTCGCAATGTATTTTACTTAACAAAATCTGCAACCCCCACATGTACGTGACGGAATTGTGCAGCAACAGATGTGAGGTCTACACACTACACCTACGTCATTAGGTATTAAAAGTAGTTTACCTGTATATTTTTAGTTTTTTTTGGCACAGGTAAATTTGCCTTTATGAAACGAGATGCCCTTCAGATGTACTAATTCTTTTATTAATCATCCATTCATAAATAACGTTGTGGTGGGAACCTTTTATGTTGGTTATTATTATGAACCGTACATCGAAAAATAAAGAGCGCTTTAATTGCGAATGTTCATGCTTGGTACTTAGAAAGTCCTCTTATGCGTGCACAAGTTGCGCCCTACTGGTCAACCGTTTTGTTGCTCTATGCCATGCTATACTGAATTTAGATTTCAAAATCCTTTTCAGGGCGATAAAAATTTGGATCGTATTTTACGTGTCTGCTGGTAATATAAACTGGAACTTAATATTAATTAAAGTTTTTATGTAGCTGCAAGAATTTGCTTTTCGTTATAGTCCATGGGCAAATAGCATTCCGTGTAATATTAATTATTGAAGAATTTGACTTTCAAGAACTGCGTGAGGTTTCCAGATCGAAAGTTGTATGTAAACGCCGTCATCTTGGAACATGGCGGCAAATCCAACAGGACAATAAAGTTCTATTTTGATCAAGGGTAATGTTAGACATTTTTCAGCTTCACTTTTGCATATCTTATTCAGAATAGAAAACCGACTAGTTACATTGAAAGTCAATATGAAGTACACATTATCCAATATCTAAGAATCTAGTGTCACGGTGTTTGTCCGAAAGGGCTCAACGGATTTGTATTGTTTTTTATATTTGCATATTAGAATGTGTCGTAACGTAAAGTATATTTCATACCGTTATGTAGTTCGCAGGATGTCAGATCATACATCCCATCCAAGAAAACATTAACTGATAGGTGGTCTAAAATTCATTGGGTGTGAGAGGTGAGGCGACGCAGCCGCCGAAACCAAGCGCGTGTCTCTTGTAACACCTTATTTTAAATTATATAGCTGACTCGTCAGACGTATTCGGTATTGGATCCTAATATAAACTTTCCATGTTTTATCAAATAAATAATTGGAGAAATGGTATAAAATTACATGAATCAAGTTTACTAAAGACGACAATAAGTAAAACATAAATAACTGCTAAATGCCAAGTTCATATGAACTCAGCAAAACACTACTTTAAAAAACCAAGAAAATGAAAAGTGAACTAACTATAATTAGGTGCTAATTAGGTGCTAATTAAGTGCCCTATTCCCGAATTAAATGCTCCTTTTTTTTAAAACATTATTACATGTTTTGCCAGGTTCATATGAACTCAGCAGAACACTATCTTAAAAAACCAAGAAAATGAAAAGTGAACTAACTATAATTAGGTGCTAATTAAGTGCCTTACCCCGAATTAATTGCTCCTTATAAGCGAAAGTCACATTAATGTTGCACTGCCCTGCTCATTTTTATGAAATGATAAATGTGTTGAAATGAGCTTCAGTGCCATTTTATCTTTGTACGTTGTCGAGTCAATATGTATTTCTACATTTCAATAAATACACTCTCAAAAGATCTTGGCTTCTCTTCATTTTGCGATCCGCGACCTAAAGCATGTAGGTAACAAAGTAGGATAAAAATATCAAGAATTCAAGATTTCTATAATTTTACATCTATCCTATTCAAAATATGAAAATTGACTGGAAATTAAAAAGCTCTTTAAGCAAAATATACTAAAGATATTATTAAAAACTTAATTCTTGAATATTGTCTTAAAATCAAATGAAATTAAAAATTAGTAACTGCAAAATAAATTGTGTATGGGACTCATTTGAAAGGGCTTGGTTCAAGGATCCCGTGCGTACCCAATTTTGTGGTTTTACGCATGCGCGGTGTCAAAAATTTCGTTTAACGCATGTGCGATGTTAAACTTTTTTATTTATGAAGATATTTAAATGAAACTATGACACTACGAATATAAGTAAAACTGATAACGTTTTAAAAATATTGTTTTGCGCATGCGTAATGCCAACTTTCTTATTTACGAAAGCATTTAAATGAAATTTAGTATACCTACAGGCACTTGGAATATAAAAATGAAACTATTACCGGATTGAAATTTCTTTTTTGTACTCCGTGGACTAAATAAACGTGTTTTGTCATTCGTTTAAGGGTCTAAAGTGTCACTTTTTCTCCCAGAAGGATTAAAATGCAATGAGGGAGGTAAACATACACAACATCTTTTTGAATTTGGGAGGCAGTAATTTCCTCATAACGTTCAGTTTATATATGAACCTGGAAGAACATGTCATAATTTAAAAAAAAGGAGCATTTAATTCGAGAATAGGACACTTAATTAGCACCTTAGTTCACTTTTCATTTTCTTGGATTTTAAAGGTAGTGTTCTGCTGAGTTCATATGAATCTGGCAGAACATGTAATAATTTAAAAAAAGGAGCATCTCGGTTCGGGAATAGGGCATTTAATTAGCACCTAATTATGCAATATGTTTGAATGTGTTCTGCTGACCTTGCTCTGCTAGGTTCATGGACATGAAGCTGCATTTTGTTTGTGTTTTTTTGAGATTCGGGGGAAAAAATTAGTTACAGGGTGCTCGATCTGGACTATAAGGCGGATGATCAATTTCTTCTAAGCCACAATCAGCTACAACAGCGTTTGAAAATCTAGACTTATGCACTGCTGCATTGTCTCTTCACTCTTCACTTCAGTGGTTACCATAACATGCCACTGCATCGACTCTTGTTTCGATTCAGGATCATAATGAAGAATTCATGTTTCAACTCAAGTGACCAGTCGATTGATAGTTAAATCTGGGTCATCTCCACAGCGCGCGAAGAATTGTTCACAGGTCTCTAAGCGGACGCTCATTTGGAATGGCGAAGGAATTAGCGGAACCCATGTTGCACTAACCTTTGTCATCCTAAGGTATTCGTGTCAGAAAACCGTGGTTTCTGAAACTCCTAGTGAAGCTGCTAATAGTCGCTTCTTTAGTATTCCTCCCGTACCAAACACTTTTTTTTTCAACATCACGTCAACAGGGCGCCCTATACGGGGATCATCATCCAGTGATTTTCGACCATCTAGCTGTAAAAATCTTTCAAAAACCACCCTGTTCTTCTTGAAACCGCACCAATCTGCTCGTTTTAGAACCAACGTACAAAGCCGTTATCAAAGGGTTTGGATGGCGTTGTTAAGTAAAGTAAGGTGGTGTAAGGATGACCAAAAAACATGATGACACCAGGAGAAGCTCGGTGGTGCCTAAAAGGCATATATGTCGTGAAGCTGAATAGGATGTCCCAAAAACAACAGGATGTCACCGAGCGGAGCTGGAGGATGCCTCTAAAGGTAGTCAAGAGGACAATGGTGGAGCTTAAACAATTTTATTTACAACAGATTGGCGCCAAGAACAGCAGATCTTCTTAGTACCACGTTAAGTTAAGAGAAAAGTTTCCACGCCTAATTGAATTTGCCACATTTAGTTTATTTCCCGTCCAAAACAACTATGGATCCAAATCATTCGTAGATCGTTGTAATAAAATGATAATAGGCTATCCCCCTAAAAAATGGCGATCTGCACAGAGCAATTCTATAGGTATTCCAAGTTTATCCGAGATTATCAAGGGAATTTTCCTTTTGGCAGCTGCCGGTCCATAATTAATGTATCACAAATGTTTCCTACAATCCTTATTCGCAATTAAATAAGTTAGGCTGGGGACGGAACCAAAACTATTGTCTCACGTAGGTATCTATCGGTTTCTGAATTGTCCTGTATATTACATTGCACATTTTTAAGCAAAATGTAGCATCACGAAGCCAATTAAGACTCCTCTATTTTTATTAAATCAAGTTTGATTCATGTAAACGTTTATGTGAGAAATCAATTACACGGTTCGTTTCGCAGAATTATAAAATTTTTTACTATTAATGTTTAATACCCTTTTCTAACAATGTGATTGTTAAATTTGCTCCGCGGACAATTTTTAAAGATGTAACATCTTTTTAGAACGTGGTAAACGCCTAAAAACGCGCCATGACTGTGTCGAATTTAGCGAGGCAAGTACTTAATTGTTACCTCTTTAGGAATTTACTTACTTTTAAGTAAATCTGTGATTCTTTCAATTTTTCAGTTTTTGGTTCATTAATTCGGCGTGTCCAATCTTGTTATACGGCTCTTGATCGCGCCTAATGAATTAAGTCTTTATAATCTCAATTATGTAAGCAGGATGCGTATGGCAAAACATAGGCCAAAAACAGCGCAATAAAGCACGACATTTACGAGGGAGTGCCAGTGTTACAAGAGATGGAAATCGTAACTTGGGAAAAATCGCGTTTCCTAGTTCCGGTGACACCCGGTATACCTCGGTAAATAACGATGTATACAGAATTGTTTAATATAAAAGTTGTTAAACATTTTATTTCACATAATAAGGCAGCTTTCAGTCGATTTTATTTCAGAAAATAATGAGTTACGAAAAACAATTCATTTATTTTCAAAAGCAATACACCTTTTTATTAGACTCGTTTGATTCAAGATTCAAGTAATTACATAAGTTAAGAATTAATTTTATATTTAGGGTGTTTATAATTGTTTTTAAATTTTGTCACGTTTGTTTACGAACCCAGTAAATTTAGAGCCTTGTGCAATTTGGCCAAGCCCAGTGTGTAATTTAAAAATTGATTATGAAAGTGAATGCAATTAAATGGTGTTTATACATCTAGTTTCTGTGGCTGTTTGAAGTCATTTTCACTGACATTCTTTCTGCTTGACATTGCAGTATCTTCAATGGTGTAGTGGGGCGGGACTTCACACTGCTTTTTTCAAGAGTACCTATATACAAGGGTTGTCCGTAAATTAAGATCTCCTATGACACTTTTCACATGGTAAACATCAATATTTTATTGCAACCAATTACAGATCCTGAAATCTTTGATTTTTAGCCTTTTTTTCAACATAGTCCCGTCACGATCTCCGAAAGATGTTTCATACCTGCAACCATTGAATAAAAAGAAGCCTAACGCTTATGGAAGAAAGCGCGACAAATCCCCTTGCACCCGCATTGGTTGTGATCGCCGAACTCTCTTTGCGGTAAATAGGAGGAAAGCAAATTCTCATTCTTCTCAGTTCAAGAATCGACACTATTGACAGTGTTTCCATTATATTCTCAGTTCAATCTCTGTCGCGCTTTATTTCCACGGGGTTAGGCTTCTTATAGTGTTTTTATTCAATGCTGCAACGTTCCACTCTCCCACCGACCTGCACGAGAAAGAATCGACAGCTGCCTTCAGCTCTTCATCGCTTGAGAATATCATTCTCCCAAGTGTTGTTGCAAGTTGGGGAACAAATAGTAGATAGTCAGTGGAGGCCAAATCAAGGCTGTACGGAATTTGGCGCTGAGATCCGTCGTGGTGTGTGCCACGTGAGTGCGGGCTTTGTCATGGTGCAAACGAACTTCGAACGTTCAATGTTATTACTGTTGTTGATACTCTGCTAAAAAGCTTAAAACCAATATAACCAATATTTGGTTATACACTGTCTTTAAGGCTAACAATCTGTGAGAATTTCGGAAACTATATCTTATAAAGAGACGTGAGAAGAGGGGGGCATTATGGATCTCCTATGAGCTTGAACTTATCTTTACAATGATATCAAATATATTATAATTACCTTAGAAATTAAAGCTACAGTAATGTGTTCAGAACCAATCGCAGTGGAATTTAAACAAAAACATAAAATTTACAACATGAAGCAAAGCAAGCAAATGAAAAGCAGTTACAGAGATAACTATTTAAATACATTGTACTTGTTTCCTATGTATTATCATTACATCGAATAAAACCCTTAACATTTTTCTATCATTTATGGAATTATTATTTTGTTGTACCTATTGTAGTTCTTATACTTAAGGTATATTGTTCACTAAACTAATTTTGTGACAGACATGACAAGTGAAAAACTCCCTTTTGTTTTTGTGTAAAATTCCACACTTACTGCGATTGGTTTTAAAAACATTACTGTAACTGGTAATTATAACCTAGCTGAATTTAATATCATTGTAAAGAGAATTTCAAGGCCCGTTCTATTAAAAAAAAATTATTTTGTTTTCTGATGCTCTTGTTTTTATATCACTTGTTTTTCTGAATATGTAGCTTTATCAGAACTTGAAGGTAGAGTATTTTTTTGCACTTTTTTCCTAACTCGAATAATAAAAGAAATATGTGCTTGGACACGCAAAATCAATCACACTGTACGTATACATACGTTTTATAAGATCGTACTCGAAATGAGAAGCCTATAAAGAATATAATTTTCTACTTATTTATTTATTTATTTGTGGACTAGTGATGCCACCGAGACGAGACCAGGGCCCATATGAATAAAAGGGAGCACATGCTTATGCTTGCCAAATTCAAAGTAAATACTCGTAAGTGCCCCTTCACACTGGGCTGCTCAGCAGCGCTGCTAAGTCACCAAGTGTAAAGGGGCTCTTACGAGTATTTACTTTGAATTTCGCATGTATAAGCATGTGCTCCCTTTTATTCATATGGGCCCAGGTCTCGTCTCGTCTCCAATTTTCGAGACGAGACCGAGGTTTAGTTTCGTCTCGGTGACTCTCGTTTTGTCTCGAAGTTGTTTTTTTGTATTCATTTGTACGGGTTTCCTACATTTTAATCACGAAAATCCATTCAAGTAGCACGAATTCCAATTGTTTACATAACCGTCGCCGACTTTACTGATTTATGACTTAATTACCATATGCTTTATCTTATTTTATTGGCAGATAGTTGATAATTAAAGCTGTACCCTGATCAATAGAAGTATACCTGCTTACTCAGACAATGGTAATTCAGTAATTGTCTATGCTGGACAAACAAGAATTGGTTTATTGGTTGATTTATGAATCCAATCGTTTGTAGGTATACATATTCACCGCGTAGTTGGGACCATAAAAGTATGAATTTACTAAATAACTTGGTCAGATTGTCTTTAAGTACCTACCTATTTAAATAACAAAGATTCAGTGTGTCTTTCCTAGTTATAAGCATTACCGTCAGTTACATTAGCTAATATTTTTTAGCTACAGAGATGCGAATGGCAACAAGTATAAATTGTGCACAACTCTTGTGCAGATAAAGCGCATTTTTTTTAACCGAAATAGATTTTGTATTGACATCACCAATGGATATATTTCTTGCAGACGTCTCAATCGTTCTTTGTGAGTACCCTCTTCCGACAATCCGTTCTTGAGGTATAAGGGAATATACCCGATCACGATACGAGGTCAAGGAGGAGGGCTATGGTTGGTAGAAATTAATTCTTTTCGTTAGGACCTTTCATTAAAGTACCACGAAGGATAAAACTAGTTACCCCCCCCCCCCATGCCCCTCCGCCCCGTACTTTGATAAGAAGACAGAAAGAAGGGCAGTAGTTGGTAGAAAAGGGTTCCTTTCGTTGAGACCTTTAATTAGAATACAATGAGAGGTAAAATTAATGTTTAACCCCCCCCCCCTGAGGCCCCGTCGCTCACTGATCTCGAAAAAGAGTCGCACGGGAAAGTTATAGTTTGTACAAACCAATTTATTTCGATGAGACCTTTCATTAGAATACCATGAAGGGTAGAAACATGTGCTTACCCCCCCCCCCCCATTTCCTAAAGTTTAACTTCGCACCACTGAAGGCATGCGTATGCAAAATCTGAGACCAATTGGTTGTCGTTTGTAAAAGCTATGCGCGTTTTACTTTCAAAAACAGCATCTCACAAAATAATTCGTGGGGGGCCCCCCCTTTTAGACAGCGAAATTTGATGGCCGTCTCGCACACCTTCAAGGTATAGGCTACCTACTGCAAAAAATTCCAGGACTCTAGACCAATCCCCTAGAAGTAGTTGAAAACGGTAGAAGTGGGTCCGGACGGACGAACGCACAAAACCGAGCACAAAACGCAAACAATAGCACATTTTTTTAATTCTTAAAAAATGCGCTAAAAATCTTTATAATACGCTTAACTAATAACGAAATTGTGTTTCGTGGTTAACAGATACTTGTCATGCCTTCTTGGTGCCTTTTATAATATGCTCTACACCGGTTTCGGATAGTATGTCGAGACCAAGCGAGACCAGACGAGACGAGACGAGACTGAACCAGGTCGAGACGAGACTTTGACTTGGTCTCGTCTCGCGGCAACACTATTGTTGACTTCCGGTACTGCTGGGTATAGTGAAAATAGTTCAACTAAAAATTTTGGGAAATCGCAAAATGCAAAATTCGAAGAAAAAGACTATTAATGTGGAAATGGGCTTTTTGCAAATCGTTTACAATTACTTTTGGAACTTATTATTATACAAGGTGACGCAATGAAAAATACACAGGGATATTTTCGCTTAGTTATGAAACTGATTTTCACAAAACGCTCAATCAGGCCAGGTTTTAGATTGGAAGGGGACAGGGTGTGATAAGGAATCTGACTCTAGAGGTCCTAAATCAAAGATTCGTTTATTTTTATGATTATGGCCCTTACGATTAATAAACCGATACAAGGGAATATCGAAGGATCCTCAGTATTACCATAACCTTTTAACATTTATTTTAACCTTTCAACTTTTATCCATATCAAATTCATGTCTTGGACATTTGCTCTTTACAAAATACATTGGTCAACGAATTCAACAACTCTAAATTCATGTGTAATAAAGAATAATTTTGGGAACATTTTGCACCAAAACTTTTGACCTAGACCACGGAGAAGAATTACACATCTAAGAGTCATAGGGAATAAAATGTTTCAAAATAATGTAGACAACGAGCGACAAACACAGACGGACGGATAGAAAGTCCAAATCCCTTGAACACTGTCTACATATTACTGAAAATACAATTGGAAAATTCGAAACCGTTTGCGAGTTATCATGCACACAGACGGACGAACGGACAAAAATTAAAAGCTATAAAAAGTATCTGAGCGAACACAGACGAACGGACTGCCGGCAAATCTTTAATCAATCTTTACCGTTTCAAATCCCATATTATCCAAATAAAGAGCGTGTATAAACAGAATTTGGAAAATGGTCGCTTTTAAAAAGAGGTATCGTGAACACAGGAGAAGATGCTTACTAATTTATCGAAGTGTGAAGCAGCTATAAAGAAAAGGGGATGACATTGAACTACCTCGACATTGGGACTGACTAATATTAGTACCGTACTGTAAGTTTCAACATTCTTGTAGTTTACGTTACGTTACATATTTCTTAAAAACGGGCACGAAATTGTCATTTGATAGCTCATGACGAAATCGACGGTTTGTTTACTGGAACCTTTATCGATTAAGTATATAATGAGAAAGATGTGCGCCATTAAGTGTCTTTAGTGGACATGTCAACGGTAAACATAAGCGCATTTGCGATAATTATCTGTCGACTGTCATTAACACCCTATGTGTAAAATGAAAGGCCACTTGGAACTTATTTTCGATTTCCATCTGCGTGAAATTGCCCACATATGCTTTAAATCTAAGGGTAAATATCAATTCTTAAGGAATAGCAATTTTAAAAGTATAAAATACCTACGAAAGGTACAGAGAGTTTTTGGGTTGGTACACCACCTGCGCAACAGATGCGGTCCTGATTTTCGTCCCTGTATTGCCAGTTGCAGGTCCGTTACTTCTTCTTGCTTTACAACCCCTTCTTCTACCTGTGTTCATATTATTTTTTACCAAATCATGCTTTCGGCAGATGGTTTTGGAGTATTCAATTTTTAAAATGCCATGTGTTGGTGATCAGCTGCGCGTCTTGCCTGAACAGAGTTTTCAAATTTTGTACATTTAATATACCTTAATATTAAAATTTTTTATTTCGTCATTTATAAGCCTCGAAATTATATATTTCTCGATGGGTAACGTGTGCCGTGTTCGTAGTATCAACGTACGTGATAAATGGCTCGACAGAGGTGTACCGTAATTTCTTATTTCCACCCTCGCAATGAGAGTTGAAGGGAAGTCACATGTTTTATGCTGATTTTCGCCATGTGTGTTAAATGTATAAATATTTATTTATGATTTGTTATATTTACGAACCAAATGTGGTTTTAAAAAAGTCTGCAGCTTGACTTTTATTTTAGGAATGGAGGGTGTTTTACCCTCCATTTTTTAAATTTAATCTACCATGCAAGTCTGAGCAGATTTTTTTAATTACACGTACTTAATCATACTTCATCTACTCATATTCGATTTCTCCGTTTTTCCGCTACCTAGAGCTTTTCCGTGTCTAGAGAACGGCACCGGATATTGACTAAATATTTGTTTAAGGTAGTTTGTGTTTCTAAGAAATATTCGATTACGAAAAGTTATATTAAGGAGACTCTTCTCTACCAGATACAAATAGGACGATAAAGATCTCCTCCTGCCAACCGAGTAAATCAATTTCCCTTTAATGCATATTAAAGAAAGTTGAAAGTGTTTTCAAATTCGTACTAACTTTAGGGATCGCGTGGATAATTTCTTCTCTGCACAATGCACTAGCTGTATTAAAACATCAAACTTACTGCATGTGACGATCCCTAATTAAACTGATGAAGTTTTCAAATTACGTGCACGTAATCCTTTTGTTGCAAATACTGAATCGACGTACCAACTGCATTTGCAACAGGCGTCGTTTATATACAGCGTGGCTTAAGGATGATTGCTATGTATTTAATCTCAATCTGGATGTCAAGTTCGCTCATATACCTCAATTTTCGAGACATCATCTTACATTTAAGCCTGTAGTTTGTCTGCTGAATTCGCGTTTTTATTCGTCCCTTTCCTGATTAGATCACTTGTACTGAGAGTCACAGTTGGTCGCTCTTACTGTTTATCATAGTTATATTTTCGCTATTTCAGTTATTTAATGTGGTCACCTCACCATGTACAGAGTGAGTCAACGATTGCGCGGAGTAACTTAATGCCTTGAAGATAAGATTTTTCGATAGAGTGCTTTTGTATTGTGATATGGTTGACTATTCTCCACATTTTAGAAATTTTTGGAATTATACAGGGTGCGCTCACAAAGTAGGGCGCCCAAATCGTACATTTTTTAAAATAGAACCCCCTGTATTTGAATGCATTTTTGAATTCTACGTGTAATTGTACGTCTTTTTTATTAGGTTAATATCCGAAAAGCTAGTAGTTTTAAAGATAATTCGATTTTTAAGAAAACTTGGGCATTTGCAAGCGTCAGTATATATTGTCAAAATTATTACTTAAATTTTGATTCTAGGTTTTATATCTTATCCTGGGTTAAGTAAAAGTCAAATATATACATCTACTATGAAACATTAAAAATATAGCTTACAGGGTGTTTTTTTGGTAGGTCCAAAGTTGCAAAACTTCATATTAAAAAATCTCACTTTTTTTAAATGGAACATTCTGTATATTTTTCTGTCATCATTTAGCTCCCCCAAAAACCTTCAACTTTTGATAATAATGTCCTATACCTATCTCTGATAGTTTTCGAAATATCTTGGTTTTCCTGGGTTTTATATTCTAATCTTAAATAAGTTATATGTAATTTACATAATCGTGAGGTGGACATGCAGAAAAAAGGCAATTTTTATCTATCTCGTCCAAAACGAAAATCATGTCGATTAATTTATTTTTCAAACAATTTATTTTAAGTCCAAAAACTGGAGATTATAAGTAAAAACATTTGACTACAAAGCAAATTTAATTTAACTCGTAATGGCATCAGTCAGTGATATTAGTTTTTAGCTTTGAACGGGGCAGATAAAAATTGCCTTTTTTTGCATGGGCACCTCACTATTATTAGCTATTATACATATAACTTATTTAACATTTAAGATTAGACTATAAAAACCAGGAAAACCAAGATATTTCGAAAACTATCAGAGATAGATATAGGACATTATTATCAAAAGTTGAAGGTGATTGGAGAAGCTAAAAGATGACAGAAAAATATACATGGTGTTCCATTTAAAAAAAAGTGAGATTGTTTAATATGAAGTGTTGTAACTTTGGATCTAGAAAAAAAACACCCTGTAAGCTATTTGTTTAATGTTTTATAATAGATGTATTTATTTGACTTTTACTTAACCTAGGATAAAAGATATAAAACCTGGAATCAAAATTTAAGTAATAATTTTGACAATATATACTGACGCTTGCAAATGCCCATTTTTTCTTACAATTAGAATTATCCATAAAACTACTAGTTTTTCGGATATTAACCATATAATAAAAAAGACGTACAATTACACGTAGAATTCAAAAATGCATTCAAATACAGGGGGTTCTATTTAAAAAAATGTACCATTTTGGCGCCCTACTTTGTGGGCGCACCCTGTATCATTCAAAATATTTTTAAAATGTGGAGAATATTCAACCATATCATAATACAAAAGCACTCTATCCAAAAATCTTATCTTCAAGGCATTAAGTTACTCCACGCAATCGTTGACTCGCTCTGTACATACGTTGTATACCTATACATGTTACATTGTATAGGTACATACATAAAATACATGGCCATTTCTAAACCATCATCCAGATTACAGAGTTGTTTGTTATCATTCAATGGGACCCCACAACTTTTTATCCTTACCTATGTAACACACATAACCTCAATCTCAACGCACACACTACATTCGTTAAAACCATACAGTTTTAATTCGCTTACAATTCCACCATACCCACCGATCAACCGATGTCAAAAACCATCTATATTCCAATGTTATCTGTACTAGATTCAATTATTTTATATTAATGACGATGACGCATCGTTATCCACTAATTACAAAGGAGATATACATGAACTTATGAACGTCTAATGTACCCTCGCAGTTATCTTTAACCGTTAATTATCACATATTAATATCCCCTTTTTTGACACTTTGTTTGCTCACGTTTCCACAACGTCTTCTTTAACTACCTCTTCTCCTTTCGCTCCTCCTTCAGACCTCCTATACATTTACTATAATGTCGTTGAAGAAACTCACGATTTTGGAGAGGTCCTGCATCACCGTTTCAATTCCACGCTACCAGATAGCGGGAATATTAGCTGCGCCATACATGGCACTGATGTTTGGGCGGATCAGACCATGCGTTGGGGTATTAAGCGTCAAGGCGTGGCTGAATTCATCGTCAACCTCGAGATGAGTTTTGGAGAGGTCCTGCATCGCCGTTTCCATTGGACGCGTCTGTGACATCCAAGTGACAGAAAAGAGTAGAGTTCATGTTCATCTATGATGGTCCGTGATGCACTTCTGAATCACGCAATCAGCGCGCTACGACGGCTCGAGCAATGTCGATTTGTGCGGACAAATGGAATATACTTCATTGGGTGGCGCTAAATATTTTGCCTCATTTACTTGCGATTATTCAAAATCTGCTTTGTTTATTTCCTCTATGAAAAATCGGAAATTGCTGTAAAAATTCGACA
Organism: Photinus pyralis; assembly: GCF_008802855.1. Classification (NCBI taxonomy): domain Eukaryota; kingdom Metazoa; phylum Arthropoda; class Insecta; order Coleoptera; family Lampyridae; genus Photinus; species Photinus pyralis. Next base: position 11,230,416 of record NW_022170509.1, on the reverse strand, counting down.
ACAGCGAGGTTCGGACGGAGTGAATTTGGCGGTGTCAAATCCTTATGCGCATGAACAAAATGGAACACATTATTAATCTCAGTGGACCAAGTGGCGTTAAATAAAAATCTATTGACGAATGACGAGCTTTTCACGGGGATGAAGGTGAATCTAATATTCTAATCGTTTCCATGTTTTCGTGTACGTGCGCAAAGAAAAGAGAACCCAAAAGGCCAACGAGGAATTTTTATCGGATATTCCGATAACATTGACGATTTTCGGGTTTGGTACAAATCGGAAAATCGTAAATGCGTTGTTTTCGAACCAGAAAACAGCCTGGAGGTATTATTTCCAGGGAAGACAAAAGTCAAAGTTCCGAAAGAAGAAGATTTTCTCGATCAAGAGCCGAGCACACCAACTCAAGAAGAGGAATTGTAGTGGAAAGCATCGGAAGGAATCTTGAAAAAACGACATTTCAGAAATCGTAACGATCTCAAAGCATCGAACAGGCTGTAATATGCAATGCTTTCGGAAGTTGTGGAACCAAAAAGTATAAAGAGGCCCCAAAATCCTCAGAATAACAGAATTGGGTGCCCCCCATGAACGAAGAAATGGAAAACAGCTGAGATACACTGCAGTCACAACCAAAATATAAGACACATTGTACATCGCACACCCAAAACAGCAAAACTACGTGTAGAGCACACCAAAAAAATTACATTATTAAAAACAAACCAACAGTGTTGTTTCTTAATGTAACGTGAAGAAGATGGTCTATGTGTCCCGTTTGCATATCTTCGTTGAAAGGAAGCTTTTTTTCGTTTTATTTAAATTAAGACACAGAATTAACTCTGAAACACTGAATTAGCGGACCTATGTTTGTTAAGATTTTTTGTCTCTTCTCACAAGTACTATACGCAGATAAAATATCCACCTTTTTTGAAACACCCTGTGTATCAGGAACTTTACGGGCGTACGTTTTCCTACTGAAAACAAACTGACCAAACCTAGTCAAAATTAGTAACAAACAAAACTTACTCGCATGTCACTTTCCATTCGGTTAAAATTCCCAAGTTCTCCAAGAAGAAGAGGCAGTTGAAGAAGATGTAATGAAAACGTAAGGTGTAATAGAAGTGGGTACGAAGTACGAACAGTCAGTGACGAGGACTAGTCTTGCAGAAAAAACCGGAGACATAAGGAATCCGTTGCGCGAAGCAGACCTGAATAGATATGAAAGAGGAAGATGTGAAAATAAGACTTAAAAAAGGTGGTTGAAGAATTGCAAAAATCGCCAATAAATAAAGAAATCCAAAGAATCTGAAGGATTTGAAGAGTCCGAATTGAAGAAACGAAACCATCCAAATAATCTTCACAATCTAATTCGGAATCTAATTAATACACCTGATTTCGAAGCATTTATTTTTGTTATTAATTTTGTTTAGGTTAAACGATAAGGGTCCTGGACAGCTATTTATCTCTTTGATTGAGGTTACTTAAAAATATACCACCCTCAACTATCAAACATTTAATTAAAACAGTGCGAATTGCATTTTTAAAGGCTAAAATGCAAATGCAGTTTCATTCTCTGATACAGGATTCAGTTCTCTTTCTGTTCGTCCAAATGCTTGGCTGAGACAGAAACTGTAATTTTTTATGAGTAGGTAATCCCTAGAATGCTTCTTCTTTAGAAAGAAGACATTTTGCATTGTTTGGAGAGACCACCAGGAACTCGTTTGGTCATTGGGTCAGCTCTTTTCGTTTACAATTTACATGTTTCTATTTCACATCATAGGAAATGCACCTAGCAGATCACCGACAGGGAAAGAAATTAACATACTAGCTCAGAACTGAGATGTAAATTATATAAAAGCTGGTTAAAAACGAGTAGATATTTTGACATAGGGTCACTTACCCTTTGATGTATTGGCTCGATGCAGGGGGCTTTAAGAACAATGACATCTTCATTTTTAATTGCTTATCCAAAAAAATGATAAAATAATATCATTTTCGTATTTTTTGCGTAACCACACACGCGGCGTTAGATATATAAACAGTAGCGTATAAAAATGAATTAAGCAGATGTTTATTTGGACGTATTTTTATGAACTATAGTTTATAAACAAAGTGTACAGAAAAAAATGGCTTTTAAAACTCTATTAAGTATGAAACAGCCTTCTTGATTTTAATTCTTCCATCTGTCAAAGATTATTGAGTGTTTTTCACAACACTACTACAATGTGTAACATGTGGTGTTATATAAATGATCTATTCATGTGTAGGTTTTTGCATTATTAAGGTGACATTGTGCTTTGTGAACGGGTGTTATTATAATCCTGATATACAACAAGAATGTGGTAGCACTAGCATCACCTGTAGATTTATGGGTCACGGTCGCCATTTTATTAATTTTGTGCCATTAAAAGACATAGAAAAAATTCACACGACTGCCATAGTTTACTTGTTGATCTTCCTATCTTTAGAACTTTGCTCTATTCTTGGTTGAATTCCTTTCACAACAAACAGTAGTGCGATTGGGCAAATCTCATTTTTAAATTAACCTCACGTTGTTTATCCCACTTTTTAGCGTTTTAATGTTAACAAAAAAAAGTTGCAAACTTAATAACTTATGTAAAAATGCGGTGGTTGTTAAGAAATTATTTTTATGCCGGTATTTTCTTACGTAAGCCTGATGAGTAGACGGATAAAAGCTTTACGGAATTTTTACAGCAACGCGATGCCAAATTTTGAGTATGAAAACAAACACAAACTACGATCGCGTGTCAAGGGATGTGCTGACCTAAATAATTGTTTCAAATTAAGCTGCAATTTTGTTCAGCTAGCTCCATAGACAAAACATGCCATAAGTTTGTTGTAACTACAGTACTTTTGGCAAAATAAAAGATAAATGCGTACTTACATAACCATAAAAAGTACCACTTCATTGTCTTTCGGAAAGCGTACGCAGCTTTGCCAAAACAAACGAGACATGTATTTTAAGGTTTGTAGAGAAAAAATTATGCATGGGAATCCTTTTCATTCTCTATAACAGAAATTACGTAGAATATACAAGAAGTGCATATAAATTTACTTTGGTTGGAAATTCTATCATTTTGGACGATTATTTTTGAAAACCAAGGGTTAGGCGTGCCTCATGGTTACAAACTATACTGAATGCAGTGCATATACATAAAGTACGGTCATTGAATTTAGTTGATAGTTATAAATTCAATGGTACGGCCATAAGCAGCTCAGAAATGGACAATATCTAGTTCGGAATTAAATGTACCTTAATGAATAAAAATTCGACCGCATTGTGTCTCTGCCGTTTTGGGGATTAATCACGGTTAAAAAAAATATTCCCGAGATAAGGGGATTTATGAAAAGGTAAGCGACACAAATTTGGTTAAATGAAAGAACAGTTGCGCAATCAAAGATCTAAGCAGATAGCATTTACAAATCCCCCAAAAATTTTTTGAAATATTTATCAAATTTTACGACCTTTTTTTTCTGGCGTTACTATTTGACCTAGAGCAAAACTAATAACACTTTTCCACAGCAACTTTTAATGGTCTTCAAGATGAAGTTGTTAATTTATTCATCCGATTTGTCTTTTTATTTTGAATTCAATCATGTATAGATAGTTTCGGGATTATGTGTGTGTATGTGTAATATCGTCGCCCCAACGTAACGGGCTCCTTCACGCATCCCGCATCAGCATCTTACCTTTAATCAAGAGGTTTGTGATAAATCTCAAAAAAGACATTACGGTTTTCAAAATCTCCCTCTTCGTCCAAGAAGTCCTTTTCAAATTGGTGGAATTTGGTTTTGAACCCGAAAATATCATCCATTGGGTTCCAAAATGTGCCAAGTACTCTTTCGATATTCGTATCATTTTCAGTTTTCAAGGTCCTCCACTGAACGGGAATCAATATGCTCAATGATTTTATATCATTCGCAATCCAATTGCAAATCTGAAAACCTGTCTTACTATAAATCGCATCAGCGCCTGACTGCAATGCTTCATGGTACGATGTTGGATCTCTGTCATCCATTTTGGTTTCTTTCTTGTACGTTTTAGCTCGTTGATTTCTAATGCTTCTTGGTCTAGCACTTCACTTCCTCCGGAATTAGACTATTCCTTGATTTTGTTGTATATTTTCGATCTCCTCTTCGCTTCTCGACTAGTCGTCACCCACATCTGCCTTCATCGTTCGGTTCACGAACAACTTCTCATTCAGCAACATCTGCCGGCAGATCGCAGACGTTTTCAGGCTTGAATGTGACGTCGTGACTTAAAACAATCTTCCTCTGGGATGGAATCCTTATAGGGACATTTGTTTTCAATAGAAGACTTTCCGGTACGGCTCAAAAGAAATACGGCACTATAATTACAGGATTCTTAATTATTTATGGTTCAGAGTTCCCATTGTACCTACTACATTTTTGACATTGTCAAAAAATTAATGAACATCTTCTTTCGAATGCTCCTTATTCTGCCTAAAAACATAAAGACTATTAATTCAGGACCTGTAAATCTTTTCCTCAAAATATGGTAATAAGGAGACTCAATAATCTTTCTAGCATTATCTTTCAGACTTTTTTGTAATCTACATTGATTCTCTTCTCTTGTGTAACAGTGTAACCACACATGGCTGTCGAATTTTCATACTGAAATATAAAAATGGGCCACTCTGTGGGGGTCTCCATTGAATATTGGGAAATCCTTTGCCATTGCCTGTCTGGGTAATGAATGTTTTTTATTTTTTTTTTATTGCCTTTATTTTATACGGAGTGTTAGCAATTTGCTACTCTTCCCACTCAACCCACTATACAATCACAAACACCCATGCCTTACCTGGGATTCGAACCCAGGACCCTTGTAGCCGAAGTTAGAACTACTAACGTAAGTTCATCTGAGCTACGCAGGTCGGCGAGAATTAGGCTGGTACATGAGATTTTATTTGTTGGTTACTCATATCTCGATCCTACCGCAGATGACATGCCCTTTGTTCCTCTTCTTGATGGACCAATGTAACAATTAGTGCTGGGCGATAAATGAAATTGTTATCGATTGATCGATAAGTCTGTTTAGTCCGATAATTATCGATGAATCGTTAATCGATTACTATCGATAATTATCGATAACTTTAGATAATAATCGACAATTATCAAAAATAATCGATAAATCGTAACGATAATTTTCGATAATAATCGATAACGTTTGGTAATTATCGATAACTTTTTATAATGTTCAATAACTTTTGAAAATAATCAATAATAATTGTTAGCTGTGGATAATAATCGATTATTATTGACACCTGTCGAAAATTGTTCATCTTTGATAATTATCGATTAATAGATAAGTAGCGGTAATTATCAAGAAAAAACTATCGATACTTTTTCATAAATCTTATCGGTATAAATATATTCTCAATCGGTATAATTACATCATTCATGCGTACACCCGCTAACATTTTTGCTTTTTTGGTATTGGTATTGCGAGAGATAATTTAAATAAAAACAGGATCTTTTGAAAGATATGAAAACAACTATAGGTAGGTATGCTGAAGTTTTCTGAAATCAAAGGTGATCAAGTGGACGATAATCCTCAAAAATTAGCAGACAAGTAGGTTGTGAATTGTGATCATGGCAACTCCACAATGCTCTTATTTGATCGCTTTTGTTTCAAGTAAACTGGTATAAACATTGAAAATGGACTTCTCAAGTTTATGTCGTTAAAAATTCTCTCGATCTTTGTTCTTACTTTAGTTGTGAGATGAATCGATAGATTATCGGTAATTATAAATTTATCGACCAATCCTTTAAAATTTTCAATAAATTATCGATTAGTCGACCTTTTTTTAATTTACTGGCTTTCTATTAATCGATAATTGTCGATAAGTTATCGATAAGTTATCGGTTAATCGTTTTTTACAAAGCACCAACAATCCAAGTGCGGTTCGTTTTCTTGAAGGACCAATATTTTGATAGTTTTTAAAAACAACTTGACCATCACCATGGTTATAAATAGAGACCGGATTTAATGCTTTTATGCATTACGTAAATATTGTATGTAGCTCAAAATAAAGCAATAATTTACACGAACTAACAAAAATGAATTACATTGGCGCAAAGAAAATAGTGCATATTTTGCATTTTTGGGGTTTTTGTGCATATTTAAGATAGATTAGCGTTTTATTAATTTTTTGAACTATTTTTATTACAAAACAAGTTTCCAGTGATACTAATTGCAACAATTATATTTTTATTTAGAAATGATAAAGATAAACAAATAATAAATCAAATAAACTAAAAATTATAAGATAGAAACAAATAAAAATAGAAGAAAAATAAAAAAAACAAAAAGAAAAAAAGAATAAAAAAATAAATACAAAGAAATATGGCACCCAAGTTTGTTAAATTATAAAACGTCAGCGGTGTTCAATTCATCATTAATTTATAATGCAAGTAAATTTTCAAGTTCAACAAATGAGATGACGATTGTTGGCTGGGGAAAATGTTGAACATTTAAATGTAGAACCTCGTCTGATACCTCAACTAAAGTACGCTCCAATTACTCGTGTCGATGGAGAAAGATGTTTCTCTATAACCACGTACTAAGTAATAGGCGCCCAAAGTTTAAGATGAACCACTTGGAACAATACTTAATCATTAATTGTTTTAATACAGCTAATGTTTAAATTATTAGAAATAAAAAAGTTTCAATAATTTTCTGTGCATTATTTAATTTTTCATGCTTTTTTTGCCATATTTTTTGTGCATATATATGTGCATTTTTGACGTATTTTTTTTGTTTGAAAATCATGCATTTTCCTTTTCTTTTATTCAGAGACTTTTTTGTAAAAAATATTTTGTTGTATTTATCATAAAAATAATGTTTCTACGACTTCCTGGCCCCGGGTGGGGTGAATTATCACCCCAGCTTGAACTTTTGTGTTTGTAGTTTTTGATATAACCGTTTTATCTTGCTTATGGTTCGTTACATTGTTCTTTCTAGTGTTAGGCACCTATTCAATTCAAAAATAGCCGAAAACAGTTTAAGGAATTTCCATTTATTTCAAAATTTGCACCCCACGTGGTATTACAGGTGCGATGTGTACCTACCGGATACTATTTGGTCAAGTTTTCAAATATCTTTTGGGATGATTGATTTCTTTCTGTAGGTAACCAAATGTTGTGTTACTTTATTTTTAAGATTTATGACTCCGGTATTTAGCATAATTGGTTGAAAAAGTCAGGAATTTGTGAAAGCTAATTTTGTGTTTTGTTTTGGAAGGAAGTGATCATTAGGGTTTCACATATTTCTAGACTTGTGCTAATATTATAGTTACGCTAATGTGTTTTTATTACAAATTGAATGAAGTCGTCCATTACCGAAATTTCAATGGATACCTATTATTTATAAGAGTTCTTATGATACTATATTGTCTATATTCACTATCAAATGGGATAATTAGTATCATTAGGCTTACAAAAATGTAAGAAGACATTGTGTAAGTTCTTGAAAGAGTATAAAGCACGCCATGTAAAATGTGTATAAAATGTTAAATTTAGTGTACTTACATAATGTAGGTAACTACTGATTCTTTAGTAATAGATTTTTTAATAAATATCTCTAAAAAAGTTTGAACTATTCCGGTTCTGACAATGGCCTATTTTCGGAAACTATTGTCGCAAATCACATTTAAACGTGGCGAAAAATACCTAAAAAAGTTTCATAATTTAGAATGTGTGAAACCTGCAATTTTCAGTTTCTTTTTGATGACAATCTCTAAATTTTCTAAGCCAAATTGAAATGCTAGTCCATTTAATCTATTCTTTATTTTGAATGGTAACTGTTACTGAGACACCTTGCGTAATAAAAATGAATGGGAGAAATGTTCATGTGGGCATTAAAATTGTGCAAATTATGACAATCAAAATTTCCCATTTCGTTCCGGGAGAGTAATGAATTAACGTTACGTCACAGTCTGAGAAAAATACAAAGACAACAATTTTATGGAACAATGGGAGGACATAATGTTCTACAAAAATAGCTCTATTATTATACAAATTTTAATACTAATTATTAAATTATAATTTTTAACGTTTTCTCACGTTAGTAGGTGACTTTGTCGAAGGACATCATGTTGGAGACGTCAGTTTGGTTTACACACGAAGCATATGGACCGTATACCTATCCAAATTAAAAGGGCGGAAGAAACTTTTTTTTTTCATTAAAATTTTTTACACATATCCGGCGAGGAGTATTACCGTTATTACCTTGATTTATTTTAGAGCGATATTGTTGCTCATCTTTAATTTTTTGGGAACCAATTAAGACGACGTTTATGAAACGAAGAGGATTTTTGATTTTTGCGATATTTCGGCAATGTGTGCATGTAAGTAAACGTAGTCACAGGTGTAAAAATAAGCATTCAATCTAAAAGCATAATTAAATGCTGTGGATAACCTTGAAGCTTCTGTTTTAACGCTTCACAATAGCCCTAGAGGCAGGTATGGTATTATTGTTTTGCTAAACAATACCCGCAGCAAGTGTTAGTCTCGTAAGACGTGATCGAGGAAGTCGTCCGTATACAGAAGATCCTTTGCCCGTGACGGAGCCGGAAGTTTAGCTTGATAATATCGCGCAGCAATAGGAACTTCTCTTCCCCACACATGCGCCATTTAAATACAACCGTTCACCTACCTATTACCCAAATTAATGCATATTCGCACTTCCATTTCTTACATTTTCTCGTAAAACTGTAGTTCCGCTTTTAATTAGGTTCTCAGACTTCCGCCAATCTCGAAGAAGTAGATGAAAGGTTAAAGAATGAATGAATGAATGGCGACGCTTCAAATATTCTTATTTAATATGTGTGTTATATGAGTTTTCGAAAGTATCCAAAATGAAAGTTCGTGTAAAGTGAAAGAAGAAAGTTTATCAAATATATGACATATGACTATTTGAATGTTACTGCATTTTCTCAAACTCTTCACGAGCGTACAAGTAACAGTAAACATCTTAAAATAGGATAATTTAAACATATTCAGGCAAAATTCGCTACATCAAAACCCTAACGCACTGTGTTTATGTACATAATTAGTACGACTTGTTCCCTTCCTTAGTGCAACACCCGAAAGTTAATTATTAATGACAAATACTAATATATTCCCCTTCTTTTCGTAATAAACCATGACCAACGCTAATCGCTCTTATTCGCTCTGTGTGCGTCAGTTTTTTTTAGCACATTTTAAACGAATGAAAAAATGGCTGTCGGTGCCGTTTTTTGTTCACCCATATGCGACAGACTTTTTCAAGTTGAACGACTTTTTGCTAAAAAGAGTACCTACACCTTTTTGCATTACATATTGCTTTTAGAAGGTCGAGATATTTGGACCGGCACCCCTGTATAACATTCAAACACACCTTTGACCTAAATGAATTGTGCCAATAAACTTCCATTCTGACCTGAGCAGAGGTCGATTAGGCTACAATAATTTGTATGCCCCCTGCCAGCATTGGGTGTTGAGTATTGCTTTATTAATATTTCTGGTATTTTATTATTATAATAACACTATTCATCTTTGGGGATCTTTTATTAACAAAAATAAAGAAAAAATAGAACAATATTTTTTCGGGAAGCTTTAAAACTTTTATTGATGGATATATTGCATAATTAGTATCAGTTGTTTACAAATTCTCCTGAAGCTCTCTTCAGGTTTCTCCCAAAAAAACTCCTACTTCTTTCCTGTTTCCTTCAAGCTGCCATTTTCCATTTAACTATGTCTCAAGTTCCCATATAGTTCTCTTTTCCAGTTGTTTTCGCATTTTCAAATGCTGCTCTCCCATTCGCGTTCCATTCCCCTCTAGTTCGTTTCAAAGTCTCTTAAGTTCCCAGGTTAAATGGGTTGATTTAAATTAATCACCGAAACTAAAATTTGCACAATAAATCATTTTTCCCAAAATTAAAAAAAAAGATTTTCTTAAAGTGCAACCAACTCATTGTCAGGGTCAGGCCATGCAATTGGTTCACCCCCCTAAAAAGTTTCAATAGTCCAGGGGTTGCGTATTACGAAAGTAGATTCAATTCGCACTATCCAGTTCTCTCAAATTCTCTCCAGACTTCCCATAAACATTTTCAATATTCTAATAAGCCATTCTCAAATTATTCTTCAGTTTCCTTCAAATTGCAGGGCTCAGTTGTTCAAACTAGTCCTTCCAATCCTCACTCTGTTCACCCCAAATTCTCCACAAGTTTCTAGCAAATCCATGTCTATTTTTTACGTTCCTACATGCTCCCTTCAAACTTCTGCTAATCTTAAATTGTTCTCAAGTTGCTCTAGAGTACCTTTTAAGTTTCCCTCGCGTTACAATCACAATCATTTTCGAGTTCCTCTTAAGTTTTTGTCCATTCCATTCATGGTCCCATAATATCTCCAAGTTCTCGCATCAAATTCCTTTCTAGTTTCCCTAAAGTTCATTGTTCTTCTCATAAGTTCCTCTACCGCTGCTTCAATTAACTCTCTAGTCAATTCCCCATCAATTCCCATAGACGCAAACAACTGGGTAGAAGGTGTATTGATGACGAAGCCCCAGCAACCGCAACACCCCATGATCTACTGGTAGAATCCAATTTACTGGGGCAAGCGTATCTACCACAGTTACAGCCCACGCAAGGGTTCGCCCTCTTTGCCAAGGTATCGGAGTAGCAGCATGTGGCCTCTAGCCCTCTCTCAATGTACCACATGGTTCAAGAACAGAGTGAATTTGTAACGATTTCAAGCTTTGGTATACTACTTGGTTTAACGTTTAGTGTCGAGATCTGCATCCATTTGTATGAGCGTTCGACTCAATCCATGTAAAGCTGATGAATGAGCTGGAGCACCACAAGAACAGTTGACAAATACTGGCTCCAAGACGTAACGCTATAAAAACACGAGCAGCTTCGTTGGACACTTAATCACTTTTATAACTGTATTTGTGACACACGAGCGGTAGAGCGCAAGTCGCAAGAAATCAAGCAAATTATTTCCCCAAAACTTCTGTGAACCTAGCAGTGAAGGATTGAACTTCTGCTCTTCTGATGTAACTGTATTTAACAGAACCATGCCTTCAAACGCGGCGTTTTTAGAATGTCCGATACCAAGGCAGCAAACCCAGGTGCTGACGATGGAAAGCAACGTAAAAAATAAGTTAGCTTAAGGCCCGCACTACAGCAAGTCTTCCACAAAAAAGCGCTGAGTGAGAGTGGATATAAAAAAACTCAACCATAGTATATATGAGGTTATAGGTAACGATCAGAGGCCGAATTCAACACAGATGCACCAAGAAATTCAAAATCAGCTCCATCGATTACTTTGATGCCAGGAATCAAATGTTGGGGAGAAGAAATTGCACGAGCTCCTTAGGCTGTCTGGTTTTATGTACATTTCACATTTACCCATGTTTAGCTTCAATCCGCTAATTCTCGAAAGACTTTTTCAATATAATTAAGGACGTGGTAGATAAAGTGCTCCATTTTTTAGTTCTTAAATATTAAGATGTAAAATTCATTGACGTTTTACAACTTAATCATTGAAAACATCAGCCAACTTGCCACCGATCGTGTCGTCATCAAGATACCAAACATTCAGGTCTGAGTTTAGAGATAGTAGATACTATCTACTCTAACTATCCCTTGGTCGTAAGTGGAAGTCTTAGAGAAACTATTGCACACAACTCTCGTGAAAGCTCTGGTTCTTTAATATACTATTGAAAGATTCAACCTAATTGTTCTTTCTTCGCATCATCAATAATTGCATTTAATCAATTCACTTACATGGAGCCGCCGTCTAGGCTTCAGCAATCTAACGGCATGTAATTTATTTAACGTTTATTCGGAAAGTGGGTTGGAGATTAAGTTGTAACATATTAATCCACTTTAGTCCTAGCATCCACAACTTCAGACGAAAAGAGTATGGGCTGGAGTTCCCTCAGTGATGATATGTTTAGTGAAAAAAGCATGTCGATAACAATTATCATATCTCGTTTCCCAGTTATTAAAGGAGTCATCGTTTTAAATGCGTCACCCTGTAAAGGCGGCGAATATTTAGCATAATTTTCCATAACTGCTCATAATTCAAAAAGTATTCGCGACTTTTTTCTAGTACATTTTCCATTAATTACGAGCGGAGGCAATTTATATTTATATTTGTTGTTTCGAACTGGGATAAAAGGGGCCGATAGATAATTCCTCCAATTTGTTGACACGATTAGGTTTTCCAAACGGCTTCTTTGAAATTTTTACTATGTTATGTGTCCAAACTTTGACGTAAATGCCGCTTTGTAATTTACTGGTTACAAGAGAACATATCCACCCAACAACTAAATCATTTGCGAACTAGTTTCCTGTTAATTTTATCGAGGAAGCCTTTTTTTTATTTTTTAAGGATTTTAGTATCCTCAATTCCTCACAACTCAACAATTATTGGTAGCTTACTATAGAATATTACATCACCTTCTGAAAACATTGCCTCCGCATTCCCGTAATAACCAAAGTTGGCAGGTAATAACAGCTGTCAGAATGTAATGAATCATTATATTTTTCTCATAGACTGGTTCACTTTTCGAATTTTCTCTGTCCTAGGAGCATTTCAGACAACATTTGGCCAACAAGGCTTTTTTTACTAATTGGTACCTGCTGAACACGAATATCGATGTTGGCACCTCGAAATCTGAACAGGAAGTCCAGAATTCAAGATGGCGGCCAATTTCCGAAAATGTTGATCTTTTCACTCATGCGACCGATTTTTTCGATCTAAAAACTAATTATAATGTTATTCCTGACGTACATCACAATAATAATAGTTAACTATTGTTTTAACAATAATGTAATAGTTTTTTTAGCGGCAGGAATCGTAAAATTAAGAATTAAGAAATTCATAGCTCTCCTTGCCAAAAGGAGGACTTGCAAAACGATTGTTTCTAGTAGGTAATCCCGACACATATAAGTATTCCCGACATGCGTTTATATTGCTTAATTCTCCTTATAAAGTTTTGGTAACTACAATCTTTCGAATTTTACGTTAATTTTCAAATGAAAAAAATGAAGGAGTTCAACAAAGCTGCAGTGTTTCGGAAGATTCTTATTTTGCTATAGGTATTAATTACCGTTACTCAGGATATATTATTATTATTAAAGGATGAAAGCATATAGAAAAGTGAAGGCAAATTTATCTTATTTTCATGGTGTTAGGTCAATTGTCTTCTTGTGAATTAGGTACCTAGTACAAATCAACTGAGCCTTGCGACATTTACAAAGTTTTGACGAGCAATCCTATTTACAACGACAAAGGACGAAATCTAGAGCAGCCTTTCGGAATTAATATAACGTTGTGAGAATGGGGATGTAGCCATTTTCAATTCTTTCCCCAGGAAATCAAGGATAGATATGCTAGCCTGGGCGACATTTCAGAGTTTAAGGTCAAAGAAGTACCTCTTGAGATTTACACCTGATATGCCGTAATTATGGAAATGGTTGAAATGCTAGAGAAGATTAGATGGAATCCCAAGAGAATGGAGTTCAGAATTGTTAGATCTAAAGCTTCGCAGCTCCTGAAACTTGGCAATGTTTCTCCACTCTAGGAAGTCCTACTTGATTAACCGAGATGGGGCAAGGAACGTGCGCATTCTTCCAAACGTCTGGTAACGACTTCTCCCTACCGAACTAAGCGGGACGCGCACCGTCGGTGGAAGCCACCTAAAATATACGATTGTATAGTTTTGTCATGAAGATTTTTGCAAAAGATATATCTTCTCGCTGAGGAGTATGGTACCCAGCGTGAACAGTAAAGAAGAGCGCTTTTGAAACACTTTCTGGTTCACATCCGGGTTCGGATATAGATATTTGTAAACGTATAGTGGATTGGGTTGGTAGACCAGCCTTGTCTGAAACCCCCCCTGCTTAAGAATAAAGGTCAAAAATAAATCAATAAATAAAAATAAATGCATCCAAGCGTGGAAATTCACAACAGCAAATAATGTGACATCACTTCCTGTGATAGCGTAAAAGGACAGGATATTCGTTACTACTGCTTTTGGCCAGTTCCTCTGCACATCATTATGGATAGGAACAAATACATATCTTTCTTGAAGTACCGGGCTGGAACGAAACTTCGCTTGCCAGTATTTTCTCGAAGTGATGAAGAAGCCACAGAAATACATCTGTATATGTAGCGTTATCCTAGTATCCGCTTCCTTGTGAAAAGCTTCTAAGGAGGAAATCTGTGACGTCTGACGGTTACAGAAAACTTTTCTTTCATCACTGAAGCCTCCAGGAATCACCAGTACGCCGTCAAATGAGGCGTCTTCAAGGTGATGCGACAAGAACTCGATCAGATTTCTTTCGTTTTCCTCTAATGAAAGGAAATTTTTCCATATGTGAGGTAATGGAACATCGCGGATATCTATCACACGACGCACAGGAACCAAAATGCTTGCCAAAACAGAAATAATTTAATAATTACACGATGTGAACAAATTTAAACAGTAGGCATACAGTAGGTAGGTACTATGAAAAAAAGGTTTCCACTTTTACGCACTTTGACGTTAGAAAAACTATGGAATCATTGTTTAAACATTTATTCACTATTATTATCGTACCGTACCTCCGTCATGAATAACATTATAATCCGTTTTTAGATCGAAAAAATCGGTCGTATGAGTGAAAAAATCAACATTTTCGGAAATTGGCCGCCATCTTGAATTCTGAACTTCCTGTTCAGATTTCGAGATGCCAACATCGATATTCGTGTTCAGCAGGTCCAAATTAGTAAAAAACGCCTATTTGGCCAAATGTTGTCTGAAATGCCCCTAGAACCTGTTAAAACGCTGCTTTTTATAAAAGTGAACCAGTCTATCATTTTGGAGTACACTACAAGTTAATACCTGCACAGCTAAAGTACTGCACAGTCTGTTATAAACTTTTTTAGTAACCAATAATTTAACACAACAATGTTGTCTATAAAAGCTTCCAAAAATGCCGAATGAAAGACATTGTATTGTAATAATGAAGGGGTTTATCGTTTGTGTTTAGTAACAGTATGCATACATTCATTTAAAATTATTACACAGTTTCTTGCATGACTTGTGCAAGGGCTGAATTATTGGCGCGCGCGCGAAATCCGGATGTGCTACATCTGTCTTCCATATATGCACGTGCGGTCTCTATAGTAGTACTCCCTGATCTCTGCCATTATTTTGGAAGTTACTGAATATTATTTTTACTAAGGGGAAATGACCTGCCTACCTTGATAAAAACATCCTGACAAACTTTATACTTTGTATATTATTATTTTTTTGCATAGCATAAATGATCAAATTTCCCCTCTTTTAATTGTAATTATATTCTAAAAACATTTGATGGTAATCATTTACTTGAGTCGTGTGCAGTCTACATGCACCACCAAAACGGGTTTTCGCTTTTGAGAAATGAATATTCAATTAAGCTTTGGAAAAATTGTTTTTACTGTTTCAATCTCCACCGTTTAAACCAGTGGTTTTCAAAGTGGGTGTCGCCATTTCATAAGGGTGCCGCGGAATTTTTAAATATTTACTTAATAAGCTTAAAATTACATAAATTAAACAAGTTAAAAAGTAATCGTAAACGATTTACATAAAGCGCATTTCCACTTGCATTCATTTCCCATTTGTAAGATGCAACTTCTGTTAAAATCGTAAAAAAACCGGCCACAAATATGAAAGATAGCGTTGCACATGGGCAATCCATTGTTGACGTGNGCCTATGTATCAAATTTCATTTAAATTCTTCCATAAATAAAATAGTTGGCACTGCGCATGCGCAAAACCAAATTTTGAAATGGCGTTTGATTTTCCTTTATCCCAAGTGCCTATGTATCAAATTTCGTTTAAATTCTTCCATAAATAAAAAAGTTGGCACTGCGCATGCGCAAAACCAAATTTTAAAATTGGCGTTTGATTTTCCTTTATTCCAAGTGCCTATGTATCAAATTTCATTCAAATACTTTTATAAGTAAAAAAGTTTGCAATTCGGTTTATAAATGGTCGAGATGCGAAAAGGGCACGGTGAATTTTGAATCGATTCGATTCAACTTTTGGCATTGCGTATTATATGGCTAAAGCTATGCCCATATTGAATTTCATGCAATTCATTTCATAACTAACGGAGATGTAAAAGCGATCGAACATTTCTAAACAAAGTTATCGTTCACACGGACAGATAGATGGACAGACAGACAAAGGAACAGACGGAGAGACCAACCGGCAGGCGACAGATAGCAATGCAAAATTATAAACGATCTCTAGGATCGTTAATAAACGGCAAAAGTGTAAAATTATGGAACATGTAAAAAACGGTTTTTTGTTTTTTTTACAATAACTTTTTTTGTAAGCGGTACAGAAAAAATTCCTTCCTTGGTACAAGACTCGACACCATAACGAACCAAATAGCGAAAAAAGTAGAACAATAGCTCTTAAGATAAAAAACTAGTAGCGTCGCAAAGTTAGCGGACGGACGGACGGACAAAGTGGCCACAATAGCGCATTTTTTTTTTATTTTTGTGGAAATGCGCTAAAAAGGAATTAAAATGATTATAAAAAAATGAATATTCGTTTTTTATTACATTTCTGTTTTTTAGTTTCTATTTTATTTATTTCTATGGTTCATAATTCATTAATCAATCATATGCTGGTATTGCATTACATCAGACTTTCTCAATCTTATAACTTATATTTGGGGTGCATATAGGGGGTATTGGGAATCGAAAACGCCCTATTTTGGTTTTGATCCGTAACCTTCTTCAAGGTTGTTGAGGGTGTCAAAATTTTAAGAGTCATAACGGCTTGAAAAACAATTTTTTCGCATACGCTGGCCAAAATGGCTTAAAAAACTCTACAAAAAAATTCATTACAATTTTTTTGTTTGTTCCTTTGTTTTTGAGAAGTTTTGAATTGAAAAGTTAAACTATTTACTATTTATTTATACACATAGGGTAATTAAGTCATATTTTTTTATTTATTTGCCGTTATTTTTGAGTGGGCGGGGTTTCAGCCAAGGCTGCTCTACCAACCTAACCCACTATACATTTACAAATATCCATGCCCGAACCCAGATTCGAACCATGGACCCTTAGCACCACAGTCCAGGAATGAACAGCATGGGTAAATCGGAAACCATAAGAGATACACAGTCATCAGTTAAATTAGAAAAAAGTGGCGTATTTTAGAGAGATTCAGAATTCGGAAATTCCAATCAGTTCCGAAGATATTCGAAAGAAAACGAAATTAACCATATTCGTTTTTATTTTTTTCTGGACGTTGGTTCTCTTTCACTATCCTGTTCGCTATGGAGCGGTACACGTATAAAATTTCCTATACTGACAAATTTGTAAATTTGAAAACCTTTCTAATTGCAAAGATACCGGCACATAAGGAGGCGCAAGCGGGCTATGCGCAGATGACCAATTTGGAGTCCGTGGCGCACTAGTAGGTGCAATTACTACAATATGAATAATGGGGATGCGTCATCTTTCGCCTTCTTACGTGCCGGTACTAATAGAATTTACCTGGAAAGTAGCAGAGGAAATAAATATTATAAAAATCGGAAGAAAGGGTATTATTGGTTTGGTTTTTATTGTTTAATACATGCCCATTTCCTATACTGACAAATTTGTAAATTCGAAACCAAATATTTCTACGCCTAAAGCGACCACCTGTTAAAACCTATCCGCCCGTGGGACGATTATAGGGACGGGGGTTGTGCACTTCAGCCAAGTATGAAACAAAGAATCCTTATCATTTACAACACAAGCAGTTTCCAAAGTCGTAGTGCGTCGCATTGAGCCCTACGACGAGGTTATGATCATTTGTGTGCCGCCTCCACCACCTTCTTCCATAACCAAGAAGACCATATCGTTGACTTTGATCCGCCATAATTCTCCTTTGATCGTTTTCTAATGCGCTTTAATAACCATTGAATTTTTATTAACAGATTTCAAATTATTTATTGCCCTATGATTTCGTACTTCGTAATTTTGGTCAATTTTGTTGAGCTTATGATAAAAATTTATGCTTTCTCCCGACCAAATTTTGAACTAGGCAGACAAACTAAGCTGCCCAGGACCATTGAACTTCAAGGTACAGCTAACATAATTAGGAGTATCGTCAATCGGCGAAGAGGCGAGAAAAATGACACCTCTTCCACTTTTGTGGATTGCGCTAAAAAAGTTAAACGTTACTTAAAATAATGCTTTCTTATAATTAATGATAATTAATTGTTTTTTTTTTAATTTTTAGTCGGCCAAATAAGTTTCTATATTGTGCCGGCCTGTGGGGTGCAGTGGCCTGAAACCCCACCTGCGGTACGAAGGGTCCCTGGTTCGAATCCGAGTTCGGGCAATTTTGATTTATTTTGCTGTCGCTGGATGAAATTTCTTTCTGGTGCATCGTGGTACGTTGCGACATTTTTCCCACTAAATTGATAATTAACAACGATTCTGACATTATTTGGCAAGGTATTTCTTTATTTATTTATTGTCCCTCTTGTTCTGGGCCCTCAACAGGCATGCGCCCAATTACAGAGTTACCCACATAATGCTTTTTAGAGGTGCCCCTGCATAAGTTCTTAAGTTGTTCTATACTACCCCGGGATTTACCTTACGAATTAGGAAAACTGCAGGAAAACCTAATTCGAAGTAGCAGACAGAATGCTCGAAACTGATCTAAGAAAGTTCCCATCTCTGCCACAGATGAAAAATTCTTACCTTAGTCCAGTTTCGAACACACGACCTCCGGCTATGTAGTCCAACGCTCTACCACTGAGCCACATAGTCGGGTATATCTAAATCTAAAACGCTTGCCGTATGTTTTATCCCTGTTCAGCTAAGGACCGAAGAAACAAATCTTCTTTTCGCATCTGTAAAAAGAAACCTCTTAAATGGCTTACGTCACACATGGACGGACGGATTAACAATCCAAAGTTGCCCAGTTGTCCCCGCGTTCCTTATGCACGTTTAAATCAAACTGAATTCAGCTAATTTCATGCATGTGTTCCATGATATGCTTTCAATTTCCGGTAGGAAACTCTAGATTATGTCACTAACTTGGCAAAAAATCCTGTACCGAAATTCATTTCCATCAAACGCAGTTTACCACCATATCTGATTGCATAAATATTGACAATTAGTGCGCCGGGAGATCCGCAATTTATGAAGAGTAGCAAGTTATCCAATTACTTAAGTAATCAATCAAAAGAGAAGAGGTCCCAGGTGCGATCGCACATTGTTAAGTGACTTCTTTCTGCTGCTTAATATCTCGCTTAACGGTCAATTGCAAGGGGTCGAAATATCTCCAATTCCCCTAACAGTAATATATAAAATGTCTCTCCCCTATTACTCTAGTTTATGTTATCACACTTTCCAATTAAAGTGCAGACATAACTTATTGCATTAGATTCGAGCTTTAAAAAGTTTTGGCAAACGCTTGAAGCGCAGAAGAAAGTAAAAACTACTTTGAATTGATATAGAAATTCTGAACTGCAAGACAAAATTGTTTCTCTTATGTGTAAATTGTTAGTACCGTAAATCTGATGTGCCTCCTGTTAGGATGTAAATTTTATTTCGACCTGTGCCAAAACGTATGTCAGTGACGTTTCCTGAGTAGCATATCCATGGACACTCCTGTCAAAATTAAAATGTATGTGAAATTATAAAAATCGAGTTTTTTTAATTCAAAGTGCGATGAAAAAGATATGAGGCTTTTAATATGTAAAGTAATTCTATTCAATGTAAGTATGTACATTTATACGGATCACAGTAGGTGATTCCGCTTAAAATATGCGGTATTCGTTTACCATAAATAATTGTCTAATTACTGAAAAAGGTATTGATTATTTCATTCGGAAAGAAGCGGTTAAAAGGAAAAGTGTGAACTAACCCAAGTCACCAATCACCAATGTTACTGCCACATTACAGGAGACGTTGGAGGATCACATTTTACAGTTATCTGGAGTGCGGTTGGAAAAATTTTGAATGCGCTCTATTTAAAATTAACATGTAATAAGACTTATCGTAGGAACTGTTAGTTTTACGTTTGGACTTACGCGCTCTTCCCGTACTAAAACATAGGTACTTCATTAAATTGAAAAAAACTCAGGACGTAAGGTTCGGTAAAGGTGAAAACTAGTATGGGGAACAGAATGGCCGAAAATAAATAATGAAAACATTTATTCTCAGAAAGCCTAATTACATTAAATAATTAAAAGGTCGATGTAAGTCAACGGGCATCTTATAGGTGAGGTCAAAAACCTAATTGTGATATAAGATAAGGTACGTGCACATAAGTGACTTAAGATTTATATTAGCTTTTTGGTAACTGCTTTGCATAAATTGTTTTGGGTCAAAACTAAGAGGTTTTACTCACACATTAACGCATTTGCACAATATCTTTTGCACAGTAGGTACGAGATGCTTTGGATGATTTACGTAATAATAAACACCTTTGCCTCTTTATTATATTACAACCTGTATTGCTACCACAAAAAATAATTCACGAATTCGCTAGGATTGTTCTCATAGTGGAGATCTCGCAATAACTAAAATGCAAGTGTTCCACATACAAATTACTTTTGCGAAACGTAGCAGAAGAATTTTGATTAATCCAAGATTCATTCCTTCCCTCCAATCAAATGCACTTGAATCACACCGTTCTTTTATAAGAGGATCAGCAGGCTTTCAAGAAAATAAGCCATAGAGGGTGTAACCCTACAATTTAAATAAAAGCTTCCCTCGAAGAGAGGACTTTTAAAAAGATCAATGGAATGTCGATTTATTTCCTCTTATTATACTGATTTATATGTTTCTTTGTGTTACCGAAACAAATTTATCACATAAATCCGTCCGGAAACAATTGAGCATAAATTACCGCATTGGATACTTTAATCCGCAACGCAGCCTACTAAAAAAAGATAATCTGTGATGTATTCGAATCACAACATTTTCAAAATTTTACACTTTTAACAAATTACCACGTGATCTAACATTGTTATCCTTTGCAGGGCACTTGCACCTTTTATTCACTTACATTCACAGAATCTGGCAGGCAAAAGACCCCTAAGTATATTGAAATAAATTGATTTTGTATAGCCATCTTGGATATCTTGTACTCAAACTCGCTTTGGTTCAATATCTCGAAACCTATTAAGGCTAGAGTCGAAAACAAACGTTGATATTAAGTATTAGTTAGCATATTCTAACCATCTTTCTCACCAAAATGCATGGGTTAATTTTAACTCAGACAAAATAAAACACTTTCTTGGCGCGAACTTAGGTTAAAAACTAGGTCAATCGTAAGCATTAAAAAAATATTTTCGCCTAATAATAGTTATTTGTGTACCAAGGCCGTAAAAGTGATCTTTTTTGGCCGAAGCTGCTGTTTGTGGCCGAGGCGGTAGCCGAGGCCGCAATTCAGATGAGGCCTAACAAATCACTTTTGGCCAAGGTGCACACAACATTTTTTAGGCGATCATCAAAAAAGAATTCAAAAATTTGCTCATAAACATATTTTTTCTGAAAATCATAGTTATCTTAGATAATTAAAAACAAAGCATTTCCTGTCATATGTAATAAATTATAATTAGCATCTTTGCGTGTGTTTTGTGCGTATCAAAATGGGTGATAGCGACAGTTCAGATACCCAAAATGAAATTTTGGAAGCTGCAAGCGTTGGACCCTAAGTCATATATGATATAAGAGCAGGCGTTTGAGAGTAAAAGTACCTACAATCGCAACTTCCTCCGCTGCACAAGATTTTAATAATGTCAAATGCAATAGGTCCTTCGTAACTGTGGCTTCCAAGACCTTATAGTTAACATGCTGTACAATTATTAGAAACCTGATTTCCTACTTTGATGGTAGGTATAGGTAGCTACTTGTGTTTTCGGTTAATTGCTGGTGATTCTTCGTATAATAATGTAAGCAATAACATCTTCCTCATGTTTTGGTTCTATACTTCAAAAAGGTCTGCAAGCAGCAAAGATTGAAACGTCAAACTATAATTTTAAATGTGAACATTGTGATTATGCAAAATGGTGTGAAACATTCCTACAAGAAAATGAAAAAAACGCGCGTGGATGGCCCAATCCTTGATGGGGCGAGACCAGATAGACGCTTTGTATCAAACAGATTACCTACTGTTTCTCACACATCAGTTTCAAATAAGTACAGTTTGACAGATGTGTACAATAAAGTAAAGTTTGACAGAAGCGTACAATAAAGTGACACT
Source organism: Photinus pyralis (assembly GCF_008802855.1). Taxonomy (NCBI): domain Eukaryota; kingdom Metazoa; phylum Arthropoda; class Insecta; order Coleoptera; family Lampyridae; genus Photinus; species Photinus pyralis. Next base: position 11,208,134 of record NW_022170509.1, on the reverse strand, counting down.
TTATGGCCGCAAAAGCGACCATAAAATCAACGTTTTTGTGATGATAGCCTAAAAATACATTTTGTACCCCTTTCTAATTGAAAAGGCACCGGCACATAAGGAAGTGCGAGCGGGCTCTGCGGAGATGATCAATTTGGAGTCTGCAGGATAAGCCAACTGCCTCCATGGCGCACTAGTAGGTGCAATTACTACAATATGAATAATGGGGATGCGTCATTTTCGCCTTCCTACGTGCCGGTACTAATAGCATTTACCTGGAAAGAAGCAGAGGAAATAAATATTATAAAAAGCGGAAGAAAGAGTATTATTAGTTTGGTTTTTATTGTTTAATACATGCCGCCTGACTTTTCAAGCTTCCTAGAACACTCTGGAAACGGCCGGAAACAATATGGCTAGGCAGCCATATAAGCACTCATCAACTGGATTTCCACTTACAGTAAAAAAAAAGTTTATATAATTTGTTTATTGTTCCCTGTTGTGCCAAAAAGAAAATGTGGGCAAGGCGATTAAGCGATTGTCTAGAAGCGATCGGACTCACTCCCTCCTCAATTAATATTAGAGAAAAACTACCACATCTTTCCGAACCGAAACCGGACCGGAACCGTTATAAATATTTTCGCTTAAATATAAACAGAACCGGAACCGATATTTCATTTGGGTCCGAGTCCCTGATTCCCATACATACTTATTTTATATATAATTTGTATTCTTGTTTTTTTATAATTTTGATAATAATAGCGAACTAATGCCTTTAATCCACTTGCTAAAAAAACTGTCGATCCCCAATGTGTTCACAAACTGGTGTTCTTTAAGAGTGTAGTACACAATGCTGAAAAGAAACAAGATCCGAAGATTCGTATACGATTTTCAGTGGGATAATTTTTTGACACTCAATTCGCATTCGGAAACACGACTTTTAATCCGGCACATATTCAATAGCACTGACCCTTGAACCCATAGAAATCGACATTGCTGTCTCTTTTCGTTCTCGAGGTAGACGAGGAACGGACGGACGGGCAGACGGATAAAACCATCACATAAGGGGAATTTCTTTAGAAAAGTTACCCTAAAAAGACCTATGTACTTCCATCCTAAGGTCTGTCCTCGTGTTGAGTCAAATGATGCCATATATATTTAAATATTTTATGAAAATAGTTCCGTGCACTTTTTACCATTCCGATCAAAGCGAAAGAAATTATCCAGAATTCGTAATTCAACGAGGCGAGGCTCGAATCTATGTTTCATTTTGAGTGCAATGTGCCATCAATATTTAAATATTTTCCTTGAATTTTTATCATTTTGAAGAAAGCCAAAGAAACCCTCAAAACCTTTTTGGGATTTAACGACTCTAATATACACAACTCTATTTTGAGTTTCATCACACCATGGATATCTCCGATTCAGCACATGCATGATGAAAGCGCATTTTTGGTAATACCGATCATTATATTTTATTAGCGAAGTTTAAAATTATCTATCTCATGAGTAATCTAACTCAAAATAGACTATAGCCTGCACATCTCCACTATAGCAGAAAGCTTTTAGTGAAAATTTGTCTCTAGCTATTCTATTGCTGAGATCTCAGCCGGACAGTCAGCCAGCCATAACGAATATAATAGCGTATTTTTTTCAAAAATGCGCTAAAAGTCTTCACAAGTTTGTAATGCAGTAGGTACCGAAGGTATGTCAGGCAGCAATATTTAAATATTTCACTAAAATAACTCCTTGAATTTTTTATCATTGTAAAGAAAGCCAGAGAAACCCTCAACAATTGGTAAGGTAGCGAGCTGTTCACATGTTGAATCAAACAATGCTATCAATTTCTAGACAGATTCAATTTAATTGATTTTAGAAGCTTACCTATGTCCTTTCGGCTCGTAAGCGGTAGATTTGAGGCAAAGATTGAGAATACCAACTAAGAGATGAAAGGGGACCCGAGCTGTCCTTTAGACTTCAAGGAGACCGTCGCAATTTTTTAAAGTTAAGAATAAAGTGGTAGGCGAGAGGTTCAACTGAGATCCAAGTGACCAAGTCCAAGACCAAGATGAAGAGTTTTTTTCAGCGAAAGCTTTATAGTTTGCAGATCATATAATGGTTTATACCGATTTCGTTCAAATTGTAGTGGGTGATTATTAAGCTTTGTTCCCCTGTCAAAAGCTATATAGGTTCAAATTTGTCCCCAGAGCACTAAACGATATAAAACGTCAGTGTACGCGCAGCAATTTAGTTCAAATTTTACGGTTCCTGTAATTGAGGGGAATAGTTAGTGGTGGTGGGAGGAAATAATGGTTCTATAAAAATTTACGCAGAAAAAGGAATGGCTTTCTATAATATTTCCCTCCTGCCCCACCCTTTTTCCTCTGTAACCTAGGTCGTTCATAAGTCCTCGTATACCTCAAAAGAAATAGAAAACTAGTGTACTCATAAAAGGAGAAGTGGAAATTCTGACCGGAACGCACTTATAGTGAATACCACATGAATGAAACGTCGGCAGTGGTTATCAGAAAGTGTTAAAATAATAGAAAATACATTTTTTTTGTTAGTTTTAAAGGTACTCATGCCTTCCAGCATATCCCCTATTATCTATAAGTCTTTTCTTAATTTTTTTATAACTTTTTATTTTTATTTTACAGGAGTATCTAGGCTTTTTATTGCCCTAAAAAAGGTTATCTAGACTTCGTTGCCCGTCCCTAACCACGTGGAGGTCCCTGTAAATTTATTTAATTGTTTTATTTAAAATTTTGCTTAATTTTCTTTTTTTGAATTTGGCTGCAAAAATTTCCAAAAATGCTTCTAATATTTTTTTCTTGTAAACATAGTTTTTTGTTAACAGGCCAAATAATGATTCATTTCGATTCCATTAAATTTTTAAAGTCTTCTCTCTCAATTTTGAATTCTTCACATTCGTATAATAAATGTTCAGTACTTTCTATTCCATTTTCGCACGTAGGTACACATGTTGGTTTCACTTTTTTTAATTTTATAAGAATAAGAATTAAATAATCCTCTATTAGTTATAATTTGTATAATGCCCCTATTTATGTTCCATAATTTCCATTTCAATCTATTTGTTATATTTAGTATATATTGATATGTTTCCCTCCCCTTGTCCGATTGATCCTATTCCTCTTGCCATTTATTTAAATAATATTATTCAATTTGTTTTTTAATATCGACTCTTGTTAATTTTCCTTCTTCCTCTTCAAAATTTTCTAAATTTTTATGTGCCTTTGCCGGATGTCCAAAGTTAATTTTTGTTTTATTTTTTATATGTGTTATAATTTATTATGTTTTCTCTTAAAGTAATGTTTTGATCCTTTCTCAAATTATAATTTTGAATTTTTAATTTTCAATAATATAATAATTAATAATAATAATCTTCAATGTAATAGGCATTATTCCAGATATAATTGTTATGGAATTTGTTGCGGTTTTATTTTATCATATACATTAAAAATTCTTCTTAAAATATAAGATTGAATACTTGTGATTTTTCTTTCTTGTAATTTTTTTATCCTATTTCCCCATATTACAGCTCCCTTATAAATTGTTATTAACGTTTTCTTATTTAGTCCCCAATTATCCTTACAAGTCCAAATATATTTTTGAAATCATTGTTTTATTTTACTCGAAATTTTGTCAATATGCATATTAAGTTTTAATTTTTCCTGAATTGTTATTCCTAAATACTTTATGTTGTTTACCATTTTTATTTGTTTGTTGTAAATTTTGATTGTAAAAAATACATATAAGAAATACGGTTTAAAACACGATCTACAAAATTACTACACGGGGTTGATCAGAAAGTTGCGTAGCAGTCATTTTTAGTAGTCGCCATTTCGTGGATGGCAATCATGTTTTTTTTTATTGAGCAGAATTAGTAATGAACGGCATTGCAAACTAAGCAATTTATGTGTTATCTCAATAATGCCTACAATACAGGGGTAATTTAAAAAAATCCCAGATTTGGTGGTTTAGGTACACTAAGCGTAGTCAAATTATGGGATGATTTTCGTGTTTAATTAAGCGTTTTATAGGTAAATTTAATTAAATTTGTAATATTAGGGTATACAGAAATTATGTTTCCAAACTGATCGACCCTAATTATGGGGATTTGCATTATGGTATTAAAAATGGCGGCCACGAAATAACGCATTTATTAGATTAAAACTAATTGCACGGTACCTTCGGACCCAAGAAAAACGAAATTGGAGCCGCAAAACGTTTCAGAAAGCGCGTTTAATGTATATGAATCAGAAGGTATAATCTTTTTGTTGGTGGAGACCGATGGCGGTGGATTTATCTTATTTTGAAACAAGAAACCCGACCTTACATTTCTGTGTAATGTTAAATAATTACGTTGTACCTACAGGATATTTTAAAAATAAGCTTCTGCAATCTTCGTTTTTGGTTCTGATCGCATAGATCCCATCAGAGTTTAGCGCTTGTAACATTCATGCATCATCGATTTGTCATGTATGTACATTTGACTGAACACGATAGCATTGAATTTATAACTATCATAAATTCAATGACGATAGGTCCTAAATGTAGTCTATAATTTAGTTTAAACAAAGTGTTTTAAAGCAGATTGCAAGTATGCAACGTCGGTAACCACGTGGCTAACTTAAAACTTGTGCCGTTAAGTTTCGCTGGGCAATTGTTAAAGATTAATGTGCCTTGTGTTGGCTTTCTTCGATTAAGCGGCAATTCAAGTGAATATCTCTGAAAATATAATCTTACGACAGCTGCAGCAAAATTCCCTATGCTTGAATTTTATACCATTACACAAATTCTGACTTCGAGTGCTAACTGTTGTTGAACGATTATGTAAATGTGCAACGCCGGCGTTATATCCAACAATGATTCTCGTAAATTAAAACGCCATTTATACGAATTTATAAGAAATAAATTCTGAAATCTATGTGGGATTAACCCAAATTTTATGCAAAAACTAGGATTACCTTTAATTGGATCACAGCTAGGTAAATAATAATGAAATCTGAAACGTGCTATTAAAGTGTGACCGCTTCATTGGGCCAAAATGCGATGAACAATAGTTAAAGGACATTGATTTTAAAGAGGACAGGTGTCGAGCAATGTTCTACACCTGGTCTGACGCCGGCTGTCCCAGCTACAGGCCTGGTGTATAGCAGTGGTGCGCTTGATATCAGAACGTTTTTGGATTAGAGAGCGCATAAAATTAAAACTGACTTTGAACGAACCAAAAAATCTCATTAGATAGGGTACGTGTGCTACTGTATAAATAACAAAGCTTGGGGAATTAAATTTGCATTGCATAGAAACGGAGAAAAACGCGAATGTAATTGTGAATGACTAGGATATTAAGCAAGTAATAAAATAAGAGAATAAGAGTAATAAATTTCGTAGTATATCGACATTAGAAGGAAGTGACCCAGGATGTTATTGTTGACAATTTTTTTTTGTTGGGCAATAACAACCCCCATATGTTTATATTGCTCTCAGGTGCTCTGATCATATTATTAGAATTTATTTGTGTTACACAAATAATTTGTGGATGCACCCTATGGCTCAAGAACTACTAAATTTTTCAGTTCTTAGGATTTACAGTCATCATGGCGCGTATTATTTATGACCTATTTTAAAAAGTTGTAAATAATAATCCGGTAGGTAAACTTTTTACCCTTGGATAAAACGGCAACGGAGAATACTACCCAGTGGTAAAAACCGGTAGGTACGGTAAGAAAAAGTGCCAGAATATAATCTAGTTGTTTTGTAAATGGATTAGCAGAGTACTGTAGAAGGTTAAAACAGGTTAAATCCCTGTCTGTTTTTCACATTCCTGAAGTCCCCCCCTCCCCCACTTCTAAATAAATGCAACTTACATAATTCATTTGCTTGCACATTTAGGTGCACTTTTTCGTTTGCCCGCTTCTCTCAGTAAAACATACATTTTTCGCTTACATCTCGGAAACTATGTGTCCTTTCGATATTTTTGCCTCACATCTTTTTATTCTTTTTGACCGGATACCTAACTCTTCAACAATACAGTAGTATAGGTATATTACTTTACTATTTTGTCTATTTTCCTTCAAATATTAAAACAATATCAGTGTTGAGTGTGAAATCTGAAGTTTTACGAAAACTGTCGATATCGATTATGTACACATAGTTAGTACCTACTGGACGTCTAAATAGCACAGATACTGATTTTAGAATATATACTCGTGGGACCGTTGACCAAGTTCCTCACATTTAATTAAAGAAGATCTAGACCATGGCCTAATAAATAAGAGTATGGTCTGCTATTGCGCATAGTGCATTAGTCGGCTGGCGTTGATGTGACGTCACGCGGTTGTGAAACGAACTGATGCCGGCACGACTCCCATAAGAATAAGTAAGAAAGTCTAACAATTACGGTGAAAAGTTTTCATTCATAAAGTGCTTACACCTAATTAAAGCTTATCTGCATGTATATATACGTAACAAACTGTGTTGTATTACAAAAACAAAGTAGAAAATCATTAGGTTTTAATGTAAAATATGTACAAAACATCAATTCAGACATGAGGTTTTTCATTGGTTACTAATTGTTCGTCTTTCTGCAGAAGTCCCGCAGTTTCTCATTTTTTTATTTCGTTTCCGAATTCTTATATACGTCCTTACTCCAAAGTTCAAAGAGTATCGTTATATTATATGCTCTTTGCTTTAACTAAGTAAGTGGTCGAAAGCGTCGTTAGGTATCAATGTCTTATCACATGATGCATTAAGTTTATTACTTTTCAATAACAGCAAAATAATTTGGTGGCTTTTTTAAATCCCGTTCAGATATAAAATAACCCAATTATCGCCTATTTCAAATTCGGCGATTTCGCCTAAGAATCGGTATTTCGTTTTTAATTTGTATGCAACGTAAGCAGTCATATAAAGCGAACCTTCTTTATGAATGTTCGTTGTTTCTTGAGCAAAATGAAGGTGGGTATTTCAGCAATACCTTCTTGCCATGTTAGCCCGTTAAACAAGTATTAATTTCCGTCAAGTTTTCTAATGGCTGAGCAAAGCAGCATTCGCTGGCGCTTTGGAAGGTATATTAACCAACAGTGTCAAAACATATTCCGTATCGTACCTATCTACCTATTTATTAGGTCGTTATACAAATCTATTAACGATCGGTTAGATCGTTGAGTGAAGGTGTAGCCATCAATCAGATGCCGATACAATTATACCCCGTTGAAAAGCAACATGTTTTGGAACTCTATACTAACTTGTATTTAGTTTTTCTATTGTTATTATTGCAACCAGACATCACACAATGGACCATTGTAATAAAGTAATATAGCTATATAATCGGATTTATCACATATGTATGCAATGGAATATCGAAATATTAGCACATATTTATTCATATATGCGTGTACAATATTTCAGTGTACACAACCGCGTGACGTCATGCGCGACGTGCGAGATTTCGTTCACGGGAATAGCAGACCATACTCTTATTAGGCCATGATCTAGACTATTTTAATGTAAAGAGTGTTCGGAAAAAATGCTATTTTATTGCTCTCTCGGTGAGAGAAAGATCAGAGATATCAGGCTTGATGGTGGCCCCAGATTTCAAGAATAACTTGTACCTACCTGTAGGCATTGAGAGATACCTCTTCCGTTGGAGCCCCATACCACCTCAAGATGCAGGTTCCACCTGCCTTTTGTTCTTGGACGGTGGTGGAAGAAGGGTCTGAAAGACCGCTGCTGCTTTCTGGACCTCTGGTGATTTGAAAATGCGACCTTGCTTTTTCGAAATGCGGAAAATGTTGTGGCTCGTCCACTAAAAGCGTGCAAAAACAACACATCCTGGAAAACATGTTGCTGTAGGTGTTGGGTCGAGAAGTAGGAATCCCTTATCTTCCCACACCCAGGCTTGATGAAAATAATGTCGTTATGTGCATCGGGGCTAATTCGTATTCTGTGTATAGCTTTAAATCTTGTTTTCGTCGTTGATTATTTGATCGAAAGGGGAAGAGCCACAATTCCTGTCGCGATAGACATGCCACTGGTCTCTGGTAAGGGAGGAAGTTTCTCAAACCAATCGGTGAGCTTGGCAATGTCAGATTTTGGCGGGCTTGTCCGAAAATTGCATGCTGCTCACTGGTGGAAAATAGAACCCCACCAAACTTGTCTACAGAGGTGCAGATATCACTCGAGATATCATGAGTTGCACATATATCTACTCCACATGTGCTGTTTGCGACTTCCATACCACGAGTCATGCCACCTTGGCAGAACGTATTGGGGTGGTCTCAATTGTCATATCCAAAATTTCCAAAATTACAGATTTTCAAGAGTGGATATCTCGAAAAATACAAGATAACGAAAAAAAGCGACTTTGTAGCTCAGTGGTAGAGCGTTGGGCTACAAAATCCAGGTCGGGTGTTCGAACCTGGGCTGAGGTAGGAATTTTTCATCTGTAACGGAGATGGGAATTTCTGCCGGCTACTCCGAATTAGGTTTTCCTGCAGTTTTCCTAATTCGTAAGGTAAATACCTCTTAAAACCTTCTGCAGGGGTACCTCTAAAAAGCACTATGCGGGTCACTCTGTAATTGGGTGCAAGCCTGTTGAGGGCCCAGAACAAGAGAGGGATAATAAATAAATAAATAACCAAATTTTGAAACTGGCGTTTGGTTTTCCTTTATTCCAAGTGCCTATGTATCAAATTTCGTTTAAATTCTTCCATAAATAAGTAGCCGACAGAATGCTCGAAACTGGTCTAAGGTAATTCGCATCTCTGCCACAGATGAAAAATTCACCTCAACCCAGGTTCGAACACCCGACCTCCCGATTTATAGCCCAGCGCTCTACCACTGAACCATAAAGCCGGTAAAGCCGCATGCGCAGTGCCAACTTTTTTATTTATGGAAGCATTTAAATGAAATTTGATGCATAGGCGCTTGGAACAAAGGAAAATCTAACGTTAGTTTCAACATTTATGAAAATTCTTCTTATAAACTGAAATTGAAGTAGCACGTCAAAATGGATTGCACCTATGCAACGCTATCTTTCATATTTGTGGCCGGATTTTTACGATTTTAACAGAAGTTGCATCTTACAAATGGGAAATGAATGCAAGTGGAAATGCGCTTTTTGTAAATCGTTTACGATTACTTTTTAACTTGTTTTTTGCATTATTTTTCCTGATTACATTCATGGATTGCCATCTATTCATTTGGTTTTTGATTATTCAAACCTCATACATGAAGCTTGCTCAATTTTAGCGATCATTTGGAATAGAGAAACCCAATTTTGCTCTAAACCCTATTATTTATTCCAGGAAAATGCTCAAAAATGAATTGCGTATGCGCAAACTAAACTTCCGTATTTTGGGATCGGTTTTCCTAAAATTGTAAGAGTGAGAATGAAGGAATTAAATGCGCACAAAGAGTAAGCTTGAAAATCCGCCGACTAAAAAGCGCAAAAAAATTATTGCGCATGCGCAGTCCTACTTATTTACTAATTACTTATTTGTGAAGTAATTCTTCTGAAATTTCAGCGTAAGAAAAATCATATTGAAAAACACGCAGATTTGCGCAGTGCTAACTTTCTTGTGTAGCCGAATTTTTTCGAAGTTTTAAAAAAGGTACTTCTTATAGATGGGAAACGAACGCACTTACCAAAAAACGGATTGGCCACGCTTAGATTTAATTTTTGTACTTGTAGACCATTTTTTTCTGAAATTTGAATTTAAAAACGAATTAATAATAATCTTTATTTGTCATTCCACCAATCCTTGGCTTCGACACGTCATTGACACATAGCTGACATAGCATCTAATTAAAAAATATACACATATATGATATAGGTACATAAAAGAACATAAACAAATACAGTGATACATGCAAGTAATAACACAACAATAAAATTATTCATGAACAATAGTAAATGTTTAAAAAGGTAATTAACGAGAATAAATAGAAGGTATTTTACATTAAGTTATCACAGGGTGTGTTTAGGTGGTCGCTTACAGAGTAAAAGTAGTGGTTCAGAAGATAGTTCTTAATAGTATTTTTAAACTGATTGAAGTCTTGACACTTACAGGATCTGAAAGATAGTTGAACAATTCAACTCTTGGACTATTATTTTTTGATAATTGATAAAATTTGATAAAATCAAAATTAAAAAATTCAAAATCGTTTACGATTACTTTTCAACTTATTAACTTTAGCTTCAACATCCTCCGGTGGTAAATGGCACCTTGTTTAAATTGAAAAACACCAGATCTCGCGTTTTGACTGACATTGCATGAAAGTGCAAGAGAAAGAGTCGACTCACATATGACTGCATATCGATACATTAAAAGAAGTAGCATGTAATTTACAAAACACAGCTTTACCTTTGCATCGAATGTCATGATGTTGTCGAGCACTACTAAATTTTGCACGGTGAAAAATGCCTTACGTTATCCAACTCTGAAGGGTAATCGATTTCAATGACAATGTAAAATATAAAAGAAAAGCAAAATTAGAAGATAACACTCTGATGTGGTGTGTCATTTCTCCGGCAGGGGCATCGCAAGCATATCTATATAAGACATATTAGAGGATGATCATGTTTTGGTCTGATCTAGCTTCTTCTTTTTTTAAAAAATCGTTGTAGGTCTATAATATGCCATTTGTTCCCAAAGAAGGTAAAACACCTAATGTTTTCCAGGTACGGTCCATCGAAAAAATGTGAGCTTTGTTAGGCAAAGAAGTTGACAATATTGTGATTGGGAAACTAAAAATGAATGATTCACCACAAGGTTCAGGAAATTAACGTTGCTACCATACAACCACTCATAAGATTCAATAAACTATGTATTATTTTGTAGCGAATTTTCTAGAGCGCCATCAAGTTGATAAAGGATTAGTCACCGGCAATAAGAAATGACGCCTTCTTTCCAGGAAATATAAAATGCTGTGTTTTTCCAACATGGATTGCGAAATGTTGAATAGTGAAATTCGCGCTCGTGTTACACATTTACATGTTATAAATTTGAGTACAAATAAGTGATAAATTAATCTATTTGCCACCGGTATAAATTCATTAGTAATTAATTGTACCTACCTAAATAAATCAAGTAATTGAATTTACGACACAACCTTATTTATAAAGGCGCCAAAATTACAAAAAAGTTTTGCATTGCTATCTGTATCTTCAACAACAACAATTAGCTTTTTACGTCAATGTTTATTCACCTTGAATGTAGTGTGTACATTACTTTGAATGCATTCAGACATACGAAGGGCGAGTAAGGGAATTTTTTATCGGTACCTAAAACATTTTCGCTGCACACCTTTGCCTTTGCAAACGCGAATGAATAATGAAACGTTCTGCATCTCTCTTAAAACGATCTATTAATGTAATATTTAATCAGCATGGAAGATAAAAGGATATAAAGTTTAATAGGAGTATAAGCGACTTGTTGAGCTGCGAAGGCGGGTCTAGAGAGTATTGTAGCACGTGCCGAGGCTCGTGCTACTGAATATAAAATATAAAGTAGCAGCTGTCACTATAGATGTATGCGTTATGCTGTTGTGTTCTCTTAAGAACTATTGTCTCATTTTCTATTGTTAACCTGTAAGTATCTCTTTCATACATGAATCTTTCCCTTCAATGTACAACACTTTTATTACTCGAAAAAAATGAGAAACACGACAGGGTATTATTATTCTTGGAGTAGCGTGTGCAAGCATATATTAACGATTTTAGAAAATTTATTAAAAATCTCAATAACAACTATCAATATTATTTTGGTATGTAGCAGATGTTAGAATAGAACTTTCCCCCTTACATCTTCAACCAAAACTAAGGTAGAGGAGATAAGGTAAGCTAAGGAAGAAGGCAAGGAAGTGGCCTACGGGACCTGCCGTGTCCGTCCAGCTGCTTTCTTACATCTGTTGTTAGTTACAGCTGCACGCAGACGTTGATCAACAATGATACCTAACTAGATATACATTTTTTTTTTTATTTTGATAGTAGCATCACAGATACATCAATTCAGTTCTTATCTAAAGTGCATTAGCAAATGAATTTTTAAAGAATAAAATGGCCTTTGTCTTGTTGATCACCGCGACAGTGTAGTAATTATAATTGCAAAGATGGGGATAAACAATTGTAATCTATAATGAATGAAGTTGTAATGAATGGGTTAAACCTGACTATTTTCATTTTTCATTAACTAAACGAATTAAAAGATTACTTCCGTCATAAACGGTGTTGGGTAAAATACTTATTTTATGTCTAGATCTAGTTACAGATATTATTGTAATTACACCTCGTTACAGGATACACTTTTTTGTAATTGCCTTTTATAATCAAACATATTTCTTAAAACAAATTATCCCCATCCATTTATCTATCAAAATCTACGTAGCTTAGAATTATGGTCCTGCACCTTAAACGTTGTACTATAATTACAGCTTGCCTGAGAGCTAAAATTTCTCATGCCAATACTAGTTTTTGGAGATAACGACGCCAAAATGGTGCACGTTGCTTTTAATTAAGATTAGTCTCGACAGGGGTTCGCTTCTGCGGGTAGCATTTGGCAAATGTTAAGTGAAGTAAAAAATATTTAATTCAAGATGCGTAACGACAATTTGGACAAGGTGGCTCGGGACGTAGTAATTTGCAGGCAAAGTTCGTATGTTTTCGAAAAAATCCGCCAATTAAGGTACATGAACAAGGCGCGCGCTGCCGACCGTGTATTATTACTTTCCGGTAGACGCTCTCCTAACACATAATATAATAATCTTATGTTTTTATCTAATGAAGGCCCGTTCATAAAAGTTGTTTTTAAAGAACACCTCCAATTTTACGTATTTCGATTGCGTACTTTTCCGGTTCAGATACGTCACTTTAAATAGTGTATAATAACACCTTTTATTTCTATGCCTTCACAATATTGTATAATGCGAAAAGGCATTTAAATTTTACTTTAATATAAAAAGAGCAAATTGTGGAATAGGGGCAAGTGTTTGTGACGTACCGTGACGTCATATGCATCTGCAAGTATATAATGCTGCAGTTGGTGAGAATATAAAATAATATCCGGATGTGATATATAATCTGCCAATTAGGAATTTCGAGATTGCCGTTTTACGCACCGCGTAAATGTTACAATGGCAGGTGAACGCATCCGATTAATAAGTCGTCAATCGCCATTCTACAATATGAGATAACGAAGAAACTTAGATTGGACACTTTAGCTAGGAATTTAAATTTTTTAAATCGTACGACACTATACGGCCACCTGCTGCATTTTTTGTATTTGTACATCAGAAACCACAATTGGGTCACGAGTGTTTTCTAATGGGCTAATGCGAAAGTACGTGGTAGGTAGCCTAAATCGTAACTGGTTGCGGGCAGATGACATAAAGCTATTAGGAGACACTGTGTTTACGTGGGTGTGTAATATATTTAAAATAACTTGATTATCTAAAAACATCTATAGAGGTAAACATTATAGCGCTATCTAAGATGACACCAAAAAGATGTAAAATGTTCAGTATTTGCTGCACATGCACAAAGAAAGTGACACAGTTTTTAAAAAATGCCACTTTGTCAATGTACAAATTTAGTTTAGTGAACATTACATTGCACTATAGACGCAGTTTATTAGACAAAAGGTTAGCAAATCTTACATTCTTAGTAAGAGTAACTGAGTAACCCATGGATGAAAAAACTTATTGTAATAAAATTGACTTATTCCCTGTTGGAACCAAATGTTTCAAAGAAACCGTAACTTCTGTGCCATTTGACGCACGTCGGATTGGAGCATATTCTTGGTTTGCTTCAACTGGACTTGGACGCTCGTAGACAGTGGCGGATTTAACGGTGGGCGTAGTAGGCCTTCGCCTACGGGGCCCCGGCTCTGCCCCGGAGGCCCCCGAGGCCCCTTAACTAATAAAAACTGTTTTTTCTGCGAGAAAAAAATGGTTTGGGTGGGCGCCCATCATATCTCATATAGAGTCGGAAGTCATAACAATAACACTGTTGGAATGCTTACTACCGATATCCTATCCTACTAATCCTATTGACAAATTACACTGAAGGGTTGATGAGTCATGCACATTGTAAGTCGTAACTCATAAACAATATCTATTTTTAAACTCACAGTTTTGTTAATCCCTTACAGGTAGTTGTCTCTTGTTGAAGTGATTACAGAATATATAGGTACGAGTAATTTTGATATAGTTTTGTGAGTGAGTGGATTACAAAGATATCCCGTTTACGGACTTTTGATGCTTCTTTTCGGTAAGTGGAATCTTTATTTTTATAACAATGATTAGGTAATACTTTTGGGTACAATAACGTAATTAGTTTCTGAACTTTAAGATTTCGTAAAACTTCAAATTTTTAAACGGTGAGATGCCTAGAAAATTTGGTTTTACTTAAGTAAATACCTATGTTTATTTTATACAGATGTAGTTTTGTGTATTTACATTTAGGTAGACGATTTCAATATTTGATGTGCCGTTCTTTCAATTCTTAATTTAACATTTGCATTATATGTTGAATAGGTTTTTTTTCTTAAATAATCCTCATAAATGTGAATTTTTAGTCCACTATGAGCGGACCAAAGAGAATCTATAAGAGCGGCTCTGAGAAAAAGAAACTGCATGAAAAGGAGCAATTAGAAATATATTTTGAAATATATTTATACCTGTATTTTATCGTTTATTGTATCTTAAATATTTTTATTTTTTATATATGTATCTATACGTGTTTACATTTTTTAATATTAGATGTTTTTCTGCAATTATACACTGTTCGAGCTGTTTAGTTAATTTCTGTTCCTCATCCAACAATGTAAGTAATGTATAGAATAATTATCAATCATCACTAATTAATTCTATAATATTACCCACACCAACATGATTTTAAAAATTGATGGGCGATAGTCGGAGGAGAGGGGATAGTTTAGGAGCCTTACTCAAGGTTGCCCATGGGGCCTGCTTCCTTAGATCCGCCACTGCTCGTAGATGACTCTTCATTAGTAGGTACCTTTCCTGGATTGGCTAACCATATTGGTATGGGTATTCTATATGTTGATCGACGGGCAGCGGAGAACATCTTTTCGCGAGGAGTGCAGTTTGTAAGTGTAAGGTTACATAACCGAGAATATATTGCACGTAATGATTCTGGCAAAACTTCATCCCATCCAGAAGTTTCCACTCCCTTATTGCTTCATAGCCAATTACATGGTTTTCCATATTATTCCATTAGGGTTACATGAAGTAGTCGAGCTCGTAGTACAGATAGTTAATCAGGTCCCTCGAGAGAAATTATGTTCCTCTGTCAGAATAAATATGGGCAGGTGTTCCGAATATGGTAAAAAGATTGTAAAGTTTATTCAATCATAGTCAAGGTCATATCTGGACAGGAGTAGGCAAAAGGGAATCTTGAATATTCCTCAACAATAGTCAAATTATACATATTCTTAGTGTTAGAAGGCTCTGGTCCTTTAAAATCGACATACATTGAGCCTTTCGAGCGAAATCAGATGATTTTGAACCGAGGTTTCAATTTTGTGCAAACGAGGCATAAAAAAGTGATTCGTTTAACAACTTCTAGAGAGAAAGGTGGGTTATCCAGCAATACATTCTAGTATTCCTGAAAGACTCAGAGATTTGTGAAAATTATACAATTGACCCCACAAAGCTAGAGAAAGATATCTCTAGTCTCCATTACTGAATTTTATCGTAAAATGATAACGCTGCCTGATAAGCGATGAGTTTGAAATGTCGATTGCACAAGAAATATCCCCACTTTCTAATACTCTCAAGTACTTTTCCATTATTTATATTATTATATATCAAATAAATATGTAAGTATGACATAATACAAAGTAACAAATCAAATGTGTCTACAATGTAATAATATTTAAATATTAGCTCACCTTAATAACCATAGTATACAATAATGGAAATCTTACGTATAGTAAATAAAATTTGTATTTAAGCATATTAGGTAGTCGAGGTTTCGTTTCTTTCATAAATGATTACACAAGAGTAAATGATGGTACTGCATCGTGCATCAACCCCATGCCAACCACAGACAACAATCAACCCACATTTTCAATATTTTTACATTTATGCAAAGCGTTCGACACGATAAGCCACCCAATTTTATTTAAAAAATTGCAAAACATAAGCAAACCCATTCCGGTAACATGTGGCGTTCCTCAAGGTACAGTACGTGGGCCGCTTCTGTAATTTTTAATGCCGAATTATATGTAAAACACTGAAAGAAAAGTCAGGAGGTCTGCATATTTTACTGTTTTGTATAGGAACGAAGTATTTGATTTGTTATCCCAAATTATGTAGGTATTTGTGTTTGGTGCAATAGTTTTATTTCTGCACTAATTAATTAATATTAATTATTAATTGATAAATTGGCGAGAAAATGAATTCTGCCTTGCAACTTACAAACAATGTGTAATGAATGATGATGGTTCTATTCGTATGTATGGAATATGCAGTTGCTCAAGGTTCTATTTTGGGGCCTATATTTTTCATTGTGTATGTCTATGATTTTTTTAAATTTTGTGCATCCCACTCAATGCTAACGATACTTTATTAATCAAGTTGGATAAAAACGTCAAAAGTCAAAACGTTGTACAAGACACATGCTTATAATGATTTAAAACTTAATGGAAACAACACTTGGATAATACATTTTTCAGGGAGCAATAAGATTACTGCAGGAAAATGTGCTAAAATGTTGGGTATTTATCTTGACAATCGACTGATATGGACCAGTTACATTGAACACGTAGTGAGTAAATTATCTAAACTATTGTTTGAATAAACTACAAAAAATCTATTATGAGTATTCTACGTTCATGTTATTTCTCATTGTGCCACTCACCTAAAATAGAGCATAATTTTATTTGGAAATCCATAAAGTCCTTGTTTTGCAAAAGAAAATTATATTATTGTAGGTACTGGGTATCGTGGTCACTGTTAGTTATTGTTTTAGTCAGTTTTCTTTTATAAATTTACCATCCATTTTCATATATTTCACACACAAAGCTACTAATCTTACTCACAGAACCTTCTCGAGGAGCGAAGAATACTATACATTCTAAAGGTACAACCTGTACAATTACTTTTCTATATACAGGGTGGTGACTTGCGTCATAGGGATTTCAATGTAAAATTCATAACATGCGATTATTGGCTCCCCAAATTATTTTAGAACAAAAATGTATTAAGGTTTTTTGTAGGAAAAAATTGTTTACGTCAATCAACCGTATTAGTTATCAATTTTTTGCATAATAAAAACGGAAATATTCGCCATGGCATGAAATGTCTGCTATAAAACAAATCAAATTTTATCAAAAAGTATTATATTTAGAACAGCGAATTCAACATAAAGAAAGACCAAATTATATAAACGGTTTCCTAATAAAACAATTTACAATAAATGTTCGAATAAGTCACATTAACTGCAATACAGTAACCAAGTCGATCATAAAAGTCATTTCGAACTGCTGCTTACTGATAACTGGATATCTTTTTGTTTTAGAAAGTTCCACGGCATCGCAGATTATTGAAAAAGATGCGGGTTTTATTTTTCCAATTTTCCGTCTTTATATGAAAAAAAATCTCTTTTTAGCGCATTTTCCCACTCACGTGGGCAGGCGCTATATTATGGCCACTTTCTCCATCCGGGACCTCAACTACTCCGATAGTTTTCAAGATATGTAGTTCGTTCTTTTTGCATTCGGTAGCTTATAGCTCTGGCACCTCAATTAAGAAAAATCTTTACGATTAATGAGCGCATGCGCAAACGTTGTTATTTTCGGAGATTTTTTTGAAGTTATAACCATAGATGCTTCTAGTAAAGAAAAACATACCGCATATTGCTATAGATTTTTGAAAAGTTCTAAGGTTACTCGCCTTAGGGCGAAACCCTTTTTTTAGGTTTTCTATTAAACAATGGACTTTACACTAAAAATAAGAGCAGTTTTCAATTACGTATGTCTAAAAGGAACGGTTCTGGGAGAAAGGGGAACAAAACAAAAATTTGTGCAGTCATTGTAGCATTTTTAATTATTTCAAAAACCTTTCGATTTAGTCCTATAGTCACTCTCATCAAATTTAGTCCAAATTACGCACAAATTAATAACATGTACATTAGCATTAATGTTGTGTATCTATATTTGACATGAGTGACTTCGATGCATTTTGCTAAAAACTTTCGTTGAAGCGGCAACTATCCCAGTTTCCAAGAGTCGGCATATTTTTTGCCCTATCATCACTATATTTCAATGTACATATTTCCCCCGACCTTCTAAAAACGTTTAGTTTTCAAGATTAGATCACGCATGCGCTTTGCAATCTTCCATATTAATTGATTAACTTTCTTCTTTTTTGCCTTTTTACTGATGGAGAAATTGCGCTTTCATTTTAACTCGCGAACGGTTTCGAATTTTCCAATTCTGTTGCCAATATTATTATGATCATCACCCAAGGAAGAACTGTTTATATTGTCAGTGACCCAGGAGCTCGTTTGCTATATTTGTTACAAGTTTATTCAGTGTCGTATCAGTTGCATTCCAATTCTTCAATTTTTTTAGTTTCTTCAAATCCTTTGTACTCTTCCGATTACGTTGATCTGTTAGATCTCCGGATTATTCCGAACTATCAAATTCAATACAGTTCGAATTGTTTCGATTTTCTCCATTCTGAAGATTTCTGGGATTCTTACGTTTCTTTGGATCCTTTTATTATAGTGGGGCTTCTGATCAGTATTCAAATTTTTCAATTGTTTAAATTGATCCAGTTTTTCAAATATTTTTTAATTTTTAGCCGTAAGTTCTTCGAATGCTGGGAATTTCTGATACACATCATGTTCTACAGATTCATCCATTTTTTCAAATTCTCGGTGTTCTTTAAATAGTTTATAGCGTTGAATTCCTTGAAATGTTTTTATTTGTTTGAATTCTTTCGATTCTTTAATGTCAGGTCCTTTGGATTACTCGAATTTTGTTTTATCATTATCACATTTTTTTATCAATAAAGCAGAAAATAGGAACCATAACGCAGCCTTACATTTTTTCGCGAAGTTTCATTTACATTATCTACCTCCACATTCCACAATAAGGTAGACGTATTGTCGGTGCATAAACGTAACCAATTATTTGATTGAGGCGCGCATACATCTGAGCATTGGGTCCGAATGAGCAAGGCGAGCGCGAATGAGCATTCAAATGTGGACGACTGAGCAACGTGCGCCGAGCACGCTCGACCCGATCCAAATTTTGTCGGTAGATCAAAGCGAGCGCTTGCGGCGAACACGCTCATACGTGCTCAGTGTGGACATCGACAGGGCCGGAAAGGACATACCATATTGAAACGCGCACTACGAGCATTCATTGAGCGAAGCTCATGTGTCTCGCTCGCGTGTCCCATTCAGATGTGTACTCAGCCCCCTTTCCAAATGCTCATTCGCGCTCGCCTTGCTCATTCGACCCAATGCTCAGATGTATACGCGCCTTACGTGTCGTCCAGGGAAATCGCTAGTCCATCGCTCCAGCAACCAGGTTGGCGCATGGAACGAAGTATGTTGTCATGGGATTTTAGCCCGCCATATTTCGTATCGCATTGGCATCCCGTTTAGCGAAGATGCGGTTAACGCCGACCTACGACCGCCGACGACGCCGGGTTTTCGAATCCGAGCGCGCTCGCTTTTTTTTACTATACCTTAATTTAAGTCTATTGCGACAACTGTATTAATTTTTTAATTTAAAAGAATGGTGATAGTTTATAATATGGTCAAGAGCCCAGTAGGAAAGTATACCTTGAACGCCCGGACGATTCTAATAATTTTCATAGGATTCGCCATAAAAAGTTGTATTAGAATCGACAACGGTGCCGGCGAAAATCCTGCCGAAAGCAGTTAAAAAAAATTAAATTCGCCCCTTATTTTTGGAAAATGTACTTTATTGTCCCGGACGTTCAGGAAGAGTACTAAAGGGTGCATATGGATGAGTTTTATCGGAAAAAGTCACGGTGCCGGGGCGCAACTTGCCGCAACCCTTGGCACCGCCACTACAAATGGGGTGGTAAATCGTACTAAACTACCTTTTTCTCCCGGACCAAAATGACCTATATGAAATATGTAGCTTGCGATTATACGAATATAAAAAACCAACGGTGCCGACTCTCAGGATGCCGGAAGTCCTGGGCACCGTCGACCGAATCCGAGCGCGCGCGAGCTTATTGACAGTGCGAAAATTGAAAAATTGCAAGAATTCACGTCACTTACCTATGTATTCGGTGAAAAAATGTAACACCGTGGATACCGCGAGATCAAATATATTCCACAAAATTTTCTCGACGAGAAAAGAGTCTGAGAAACTCGTCAAGAAAATCAGAGGATTTGATTCGTGTACGATTCCGCCTTGTTTCAAATCATTAAAACAAAAGATTCTCCGAACGATTTTTGTTACTGCTATATGGAAAAATGCGGCAGAAAAACAATGTATCACGCTCGATCCTACGAAATGGGGCTGGGAAATGAAAGATATTTTAGAA
>NW_022170509.1:11170075-11187475 GCF_008802855.1 Photinus pyralis | reverse complement strand
AATTAAAAAATATACACATATATGATATAGGTACATAAAAGAACATAAACAAATACAGTGATACATGCAAGTAATAACACAACAATAAAATTATTCATGAACAATAGTAAATGTTTAAAAAGGTAATTAACGAGAATAAATAGAAGGTATTTTACATTAAGTTATCACAGGGTGTGTTTAGGTGGTCGCTTACAGAGTAAAAGTAGTGGTTCAGAAGATAGTTCTTAATAGTATTTTTAAACTGATTGAAGTCTTGACACTTACAGGATCTGAAAGATAGTTGAACAATTCAACTCTTGGACTATTATTTTTTGATAATTGATAAAATTTGATAAAATCAAAATTAAAAAATTCAAAATCGTTTACGATTACTTTTCAACTTATTAACTTTAGCTTCAACATCCTCCGGTGGTAAATGGCACCTTGTTTAAATTGAAAAACACCAGATCTCGCGTTTTGACTGACATTGCATGAAAGTGCAAGAGAAAGAGTCGACTCACATATGACTGCATATCGATACATTAAAAGAAGTAGCATGTAATTTACAAAACACAGCTTTACCTTTGCATCGAATGTCATGATGTTGTCGAGCACTACTAAATTTTGCACGGTGAAAAATGCCTTACGTTATCCAACTCTGAAGGGTAATCGATTTCAATGACAATGTAAAATATAAAAGAAAAGCAAAATTAGAAGATAACACTCTGATGTGGTGTGTCATTTCTCCGGCAGGGGCATCGCAAGCATATCTATATAAGACATATTAGAGGATGATCATGTTTTGGTCTGATCTAGCTTCTTCTTTTTTTAAAAAATCGTTGTAGGTCTATAATATGCCATTTGTTCCCAAAGAAGGTAAAACACCTAATGTTTTCCAGGTACGGTCCATCGAAAAAATGTGAGCTTTGTTAGGCAAAGAAGTTGACAATATTGTGATTGGGAAACTAAAAATGAATGATTCACCACAAGGTTCAGGAAATTAACGTTGCTACCATACAACCACTCATAAGATTCAATAAACTATGTATTATTTTGTAGCGAATTTTCTAGAGCGCCATCAAGTTGATAAAGGATTAGTCACCGGCAATAAGAAATGACGCCTTCTTTCCAGGAAATATAAAATGCTGTGTTTTTCCAACATGGATTGCGAAATGTTGAATAGTGAAATTCGCGCTCGTGTTACACATTTACATGTTATAAATTTGAGTACAAATAAGTGATAAATTAATCTATTTGCCACCGGTATAAATTCATTAGTAATTAATTGTACCTACCTAAATAAATCAAGTAATTGAATTTACGACACAACCTTATTTATAAAGGCGCCAAAATTACAAAAAAGTTTTGCATTGCTATCTGTATCTTCAACAACAACAATTAGCTTTTTACGTCAATGTTTATTCACCTTGAATGTAGTGTGTACATTACTTTGAATGCATTCAGACATACGAAGGGCGAGTAAGGGAATTTTTTATCGGTACCTAAAACATTTTCGCTGCACACCTTTGCCTTTGCAAACGCGAATGAATAATGAAACGTTCTGCATCTCTCTTAAAACGATCTATTAATGTAATATTTAATCAGCATGGAAGATAAAAGGATATAAAGTTTAATAGGAGTATAAGCGACTTGTTGAGCTGCGAAGGCGGGTCTAGAGAGTATTGTAGCACGTGCCGAGGCTCGTGCTACTGAATATAAAATATAAAGTAGCAGCTGTCACTATAGATGTATGCGTTATGCTGTTGTGTTCTCTTAAGAACTATTGTCTCATTTTCTATTGTTAACCTGTAAGTATCTCTTTCATACATGAATCTTTCCCTTCAATGTACAACACTTTTATTACTCGAAAAAAATGAGAAACACGACAGGGTATTATTATTCTTGGAGTAGCGTGTGCAAGCATATATTAACGATTTTAGAAAATTTATTAAAAATCTCAATAACAACTATCAATATTATTTTGGTATGTAGCAGATGTTAGAATAGAACTTTCCCCCTTACATCTTCAACCAAAACTAAGGTAGAGGAGATAAGGTAAGCTAAGGAAGAAGGCAAGGAAGTGGCCTACGGGACCTGCCGTGTCCGTCCAGCTGCTTTCTTACATCTGTTGTTAGTTACAGCTGCACGCAGACGTTGATCAACAATGATACCTAACTAGATATACATTTTTTTTTTTATTTTGATAGTAGCATCACAGATACATCAATTCAGTTCTTATCTAAAGTGCATTAGCAAATGAATTTTTAAAGAATAAAATGGCCTTTGTCTTGTTGATCACCGCGACAGTGTAGTAATTATAATTGCAAAGATGGGGATAAACAATTGTAATCTATAATGAATGAAGTTGTAATGAATGGGTTAAACCTGACTATTTTCATTTTTCATTAACTAAACGAATTAAAAGATTACTTCCGTCATAAACGGTGTTGGGTAAAATACTTATTTTATGTCTAGATCTAGTTACAGATATTATTGTAATTACACCTCGTTACAGGATACACTTTTTTGTAATTGCCTTTTATAATCAAACATATTTCTTAAAACAAATTATCCCCATCCATTTATCTATCAAAATCTACGTAGCTTAGAATTATGGTCCTGCACCTTAAACGTTGTACTATAATTACAGCTTGCCTGAGAGCTAAAATTTCTCATGCCAATACTAGTTTTTGGAGATAACGACGCCAAAATGGTGCACGTTGCTTTTAATTAAGATTAGTCTCGACAGGGGTTCGCTTCTGCGGGTAGCATTTGGCAAATGTTAAGTGAAGTAAAAAATATTTAATTCAAGATGCGTAACGACAATTTGGACAAGGTGGCTCGGGACGTAGTAATTTGCAGGCAAAGTTCGTATGTTTTCGAAAAAATCCGCCAATTAAGGTACATGAACAAGGCGCGCGCTGCCGACCGTGTATTATTACTTTCCGGTAGACGCTCTCCTAACACATAATATAATAATCTTATGTTTTTATCTAATGAAGGCCCGTTCATAAAAGTTGTTTTTAAAGAACACCTCCAATTTTACGTATTTCGATTGCGTACTTTTCCGGTTCAGATACGTCACTTTAAATAGTGTATAATAACACCTTTTATTTCTATGCCTTCACAATATTGTATAATGCGAAAAGGCATTTAAATTTTACTTTAATATAAAAAGAGCAAATTGTGGAATAGGGGCAAGTGTTTGTGACGTACCGTGACGTCATATGCATCTGCAAGTATATAATGCTGCAGTTGGTGAGAATATAAAATAATATCCGGATGTGATATATAATCTGCCAATTAGGAATTTCGAGATTGCCGTTTTACGCACCGCGTAAATGTTACAATGGCAGGTGAACGCATCCGATTAATAAGTCGTCAATCGCCATTCTACAATATGAGATAACGAAGAAACTTAGATTGGACACTTTAGCTAGGAATTTAAATTTTTTAAATCGTACGACACTATACGGCCACCTGCTGCATTTTTTGTATTTGTACATCAGAAACCACAATTGGGTCACGAGTGTTTTCTAATGGGCTAATGCGAAAGTACGTGGTAGGTAGCCTAAATCGTAACTGGTTGCGGGCAGATGACATAAAGCTATTAGGAGACACTGTGTTTACGTGGGTGTGTAATATATTTAAAATAACTTGATTATCTAAAAACATCTATAGAGGTAAACATTATAGCGCTATCTAAGATGACACCAAAAAGATGTAAAATGTTCAGTATTTGCTGCACATGCACAAAGAAAGTGACACAGTTTTTAAAAAATGCCACTTTGTCAATGTACAAATTTAGTTTAGTGAACATTACATTGCACTATAGACGCAGTTTATTAGACAAAAGGTTAGCAAATCTTACATTCTTAGTAAGAGTAACTGAGTAACCCATGGATGAAAAAACTTATTGTAATAAAATTGACTTATTCCCTGTTGGAACCAAATGTTTCAAAGAAACCGTAACTTCTGTGCCATTTGACGCACGTCGGATTGGAGCATATTCTTGGTTTGCTTCAACTGGACTTGGACGCTCGTAGACAGTGGCGGATTTAACGGTGGGCGTAGTAGGCCTTCGCCTACGGGGCCCCGGCTCTGCCCCGGAGGCCCCCGAGGCCCCTTAACTAATAAAAACTGTTTTTTCTGCGAGAAAAAAATGGTTTGGGTGGGCGCCCATCATATCTCATATAGAGTCGGAAGTCATAACAATAACACTGTTGGAATGCTTACTACCGATATCCTATCCTACTAATCCTATTGACAAATTACACTGAAGGGTTGATGAGTCATGCACATTGTAAGTCGTAACTCATAAACAATATCTATTTTTAAACTCACAGTTTTGTTAATCCCTTACAGGTAGTTGTCTCTTGTTGAAGTGATTACAGAATATATAGGTACGAGTAATTTTGATATAGTTTTGTGAGTGAGTGGATTACAAAGATATCCCGTTTACGGACTTTTGATGCTTCTTTTCGGTAAGTGGAATCTTTATTTTTATAACAATGATTAGGTAATACTTTTGGGTACAATAACGTAATTAGTTTCTGAACTTTAAGATTTCGTAAAACTTCAAATTTTTAAACGGTGAGATGCCTAGAAAATTTGGTTTTACTTAAGTAAATACCTATGTTTATTTTATACAGATGTAGTTTTGTGTATTTACATTTAGGTAGACGATTTCAATATTTGATGTGCCGTTCTTTCAATTCTTAATTTAACATTTGCATTATATGTTGAATAGGTTTTTTTTCTTAAATAATCCTCATAAATGTGAATTTTTAGTCCACTATGAGCGGACCAAAGAGAATCTATAAGAGCGGCTCTGAGAAAAAGAAACTGCATGAAAAGGAGCAATTAGAAATATATTTTGAAATATATTTATACCTGTATTTTATCGTTTATTGTATCTTAAATATTTTTATTTTTTATATATGTATCTATACGTGTTTACATTTTTTAATATTAGATGTTTTTCTGCAATTATACACTGTTCGAGCTGTTTAGTTAATTTCTGTTCCTCATCCAACAATGTAAGTAATGTATAGAATAATTATCAATCATCACTAATTAATTCTATAATATTACCCACACCAACATGATTTTAAAAATTGATGGGCGATAGTCGGAGGAGAGGGGATAGTTTAGGAGCCTTACTCAAGGTTGCCCATGGGGCCTGCTTCCTTAGATCCGCCACTGCTCGTAGATGACTCTTCATTAGTAGGTACCTTTCCTGGATTGGCTAACCATATTGGTATGGGTATTCTATATGTTGATCGACGGGCAGCGGAGAACATCTTTTCGCGAGGAGTGCAGTTTGTAAGTGTAAGGTTACATAACCGAGAATATATTGCACGTAATGATTCTGGCAAAACTTCATCCCATCCAGAAGTTTCCACTCCCTTATTGCTTCATAGCCAATTACATGGTTTTCCATATTATTCCATTAGGGTTACATGAAGTAGTCGAGCTCGTAGTACAGATAGTTAATCAGGTCCCTCGAGAGAAATTATGTTCCTCTGTCAGAATAAATATGGGCAGGTGTTCCGAATATGGTAAAAAGATTGTAAAGTTTATTCAATCATAGTCAAGGTCATATCTGGACAGGAGTAGGCAAAAGGGAATCTTGAATATTCCTCAACAATAGTCAAATTATACATATTCTTAGTGTTAGAAGGCTCTGGTCCTTTAAAATCGACATACATTGAGCCTTTCGAGCGAAATCAGATGATTTTGAACCGAGGTTTCAATTTTGTGCAAACGAGGCATAAAAAAGTGATTCGTTTAACAACTTCTAGAGAGAAAGGTGGGTTATCCAGCAATACATTCTAGTATTCCTGAAAGACTCAGAGATTTGTGAAAATTATACAATTGACCCCACAAAGCTAGAGAAAGATATCTCTAGTCTCCATTACTGAATTTTATCGTAAAATGATAACGCTGCCTGATAAGCGATGAGTTTGAAATGTCGATTGCACAAGAAATATCCCCACTTTCTAATACTCTCAAGTACTTTTCCATTATTTATATTATTATATATCAAATAAATATGTAAGTATGACATAATACAAAGTAACAAATCAAATGTGTCTACAATGTAATAATATTTAAATATTAGCTCACCTTAATAACCATAGTATACAATAATGGAAATCTTACGTATAGTAAATAAAATTTGTATTTAAGCATATTAGGTAGTCGAGGTTTCGTTTCTTTCATAAATGATTACACAAGAGTAAATGATGGTACTGCATCGTGCATCAACCCCATGCCAACCACAGACAACAATCAACCCACATTTTCAATATTTTTACATTTATGCAAAGCGTTCGACACGATAAGCCACCCAATTTTATTTAAAAAATTGCAAAACATAAGCAAACCCATTCCGGTAACATGTGGCGTTCCTCAAGGTACAGTACGTGGGCCGCTTCTGTAATTTTTAATGCCGAATTATATGTAAAACACTGAAAGAAAAGTCAGGAGGTCTGCATATTTTACTGTTTTGTATAGGAACGAAGTATTTGATTTGTTATCCCAAATTATGTAGGTATTTGTGTTTGGTGCAATAGTTTTATTTCTGCACTAATTAATTAATATTAATTATTAATTGATAAATTGGCGAGAAAATGAATTCTGCCTTGCAACTTACAAACAATGTGTAATGAATGATGATGGTTCTATTCGTATGTATGGAATATGCAGTTGCTCAAGGTTCTATTTTGGGGCCTATATTTTTCATTGTGTATGTCTATGATTTTTTTAAATTTTGTGCATCCCACTCAATGCTAACGATACTTTATTAATCAAGTTGGATAAAAACGTCAAAAGTCAAAACGTTGTACAAGACACATGCTTATAATGATTTAAAACTTAATGGAAACAACACTTGGATAATACATTTTTCAGGGAGCAATAAGATTACTGCAGGAAAATGTGCTAAAATGTTGGGTATTTATCTTGACAATCGACTGATATGGACCAGTTACATTGAACACGTAGTGAGTAAATTATCTAAACTATTGTTTGAATAAACTACAAAAAATCTATTATGAGTATTCTACGTTCATGTTATTTCTCATTGTGCCACTCACCTAAAATAGAGCATAATTTTATTTGGAAATCCATAAAGTCCTTGTTTTGCAAAAGAAAATTATATTATTGTAGGTACTGGGTATCGTGGTCACTGTTGTTATTGTTTAGTCAGTTTTCTTTTATAAATTTACCATCCATTTTCATATATTTCACACACAAAGCTACTAATCTTACTCACAGAACCTTCTCGAGGAGCGAAGAATACTATACATTCTAAAGGTACAACCTGTACAATTACTTTTCTATATACAGGGTGGTGACTTGCGTCATAGGGATTTCAATGTAAAATTCATAACATGCGATTATTGGCTCCCCAAATTATTTTAGAACAAAAATGTATTAAGGTTTTTTGTAGGAAAAAATTGTTTACGTCAATCAACCGTATTAGTTATCAATTTTTTGCATAATAAAAACGGAAATATTCGCCATGGCATGAAATGTCTGCTATAAAACAAATCAAATTTTATCAAAAAGTATTATATTTAGAACAGCGAATTCAACATAAAGAAAGACCAAATTATATAAACGGTTTCCTAATAAAACAATTTACAATAAATGTTCGAATAAGTCACATTAACTGCAATACAGTAACCAAGTCGATCATAAAAGTCATTTCGAACTGCTGCTTACTGATAACTGGATATCTTTTTGTTTTAGAAAGTTCCACGGCATCGCAGATTATTGAAAAAGATGCGGGTTTTATTTTTCCAATTTTCCGTCTTTATATGAAAAAAAATCTCTTTTTAGCGCATTTTCCCACTCACGTGGGCAGGCGCTATATTATGGCCACTTTCTCCATCCGGGACCTCAACTACTCCGATAGTTTTCAAGATATGTAGTTCGTTCTTTTTGCATTCGGTAGCTTATAGCTCTGGCACCTCAATTAAGAAAAATCTTTACGATTAATGAGCGCATGCGCAAACGTTGTTATTTTCGGAGATTTTTTTGAAGTTATAACCATAGATGCTTCTAGTAAAGAAAAACATACCGCATATTGCTATAGATTTTTGAAAAGTTCTAAGGTTACTCGCCTTAGGGCGAAACCCTTTTTTTAGGTTTTCTATTAAACAATGGACTTTACACTAAAAATAAGAGCAGTTTTCAATTACGTATGTCTAAAAGGAACGGTTCTGGGAGAAAGGGGAACAAAACAAAAATTTGTGCAGTCATTGTAGCATTTTTAATTATTTCAAAAACCTTTCGATTTAGTCCTATAGTCACTCTCATCAAATTTAGTCCAAATTACGCACAAATTAATAACATGTACATTAGCATTAATGTTGTGTATCTATATTTGACATGAGTGACTTCGATGCATTTTGCTAAAAACTTTCGTTGAAGCGGCAACTATCCCAGTTTCCAAGAGTCGGCATATTTTTTGCCCTATCATCACTATATTTCAATGTACATATTTCCCCCGACCTTCTAAAAACGTTTAGTTTTCAAGATTAGATCACGCATGCGCTTTGCAATCTTCCATATTAATTGATTAACTTTCTTCTTTTTTGCCTTTTTACTGATGGAGAAATTGCGCTTTCATTTTAACTCGCGAACGGTTTCGAATTTTCCAATTCTGTTGCCAATATTATTATGATCATCACCCAAGGAAGAACTGTTTATATTGTCAGTGACCCAGGAGCTCGTTTGCTATATTTGTTACAAGTTTATTCAGTGTCGTATCAGTTGCATTCCAATTCTTCAATTTTTTTAGTTTCTTCAAATCCTTTGTACTCTTCCGATTACGTTGATCTGTTAGATCTCCGGATTATTCCGAACTATCAAATTCAATACAGTTCGAATTGTTTCGATTTTCTCCATTCTGAAGATTTCTGGGATTCTTACGTTTCTTTGGATCCTTTTATTATAGTGGGGCTTCTGATCAGTATTCAAATTTTTCAATTGTTTAAATTGATCCAGTTTTTCAAATATTTTTTAATTTTTAGCCGTAAGTTCTTCGAATGCTGGGAATTTCTGATACACATCATGTTCTACAGATTCATCCATTTTTTCAAATTCTCGGTGTTCTTTAAATAGTTTATAGCGTTGAATTCCTTGAAATGTTTTTATTTGTTTGAATTCTTTCGATTCTTTAATGTCAGGTCCTTTGGATTACTCGAATTTTGTTTTATCATTATCACATTTTTTTATCAATAAAGCAGAAAATAGGAACCATAACGCAGCCTTACATTTTTTCGCGAAGTTTCATTTACATTATCTACCTCCACATTCCACAATAAGGTAGACGTATTGTCGGTGCATAAACGTAACCAATTATTTGATTGTTATTCCGCGTACATGCTCAGCTCATCCCTAACTATATGTAATAATAACAATACCTACTCAGATTACCACACCATGCGTATATGCTGCCATATTGGTATTACTTTTTGCTTCAAAAGGAATCTCCTGGTAATATTTTTGAGGGTGCAACTGTACCGCTCCAGTTTGAGGGGGCCTAAGACACAATGTTCGACTAATACGTACCTACTGTTTGGGCCTAAATGTTGATCAATCTGCGGGATTACCTAATCATATCTTATAGTGTCAGTTTAAAAACCAACACGCTGTTTAGTAATTTGCAAGCCGGATTGCAACAGAACTGCTTCCGAAACTGCTCTATTATCGGACTGCTAGCGTCTGAACTGAATATAGCCCACTGGTAAATTAATTAGAAGTCTAGTGTAAAAGTATTTTTCCCTTTAATAAAGTGCATAAGTTTGTAAGGTAGGTCAGTGTTACTGCTAGACAGGTGAAAAATTGCAAATCTCGAACAGTGGAATGTTGTTAGAGTAACTCGTCGATTTGCGACTAATTGGTTTTAATTAAAATTATTCGCGCAAGTTTAGATTTTTTTACAATTTTAAAAGCCAAAGGCGAATATTAATTAGCTAGTGACCGGTGTTCGCTGTCTATAATGATGGGATTCTGGTTGATCTGATGAATAAACGAGTCGTCTTAAGCAACCTGCCAAAAACTGACTTTTAAGTTTTATGTAAAGTTAAGAATAAGGTAATGGACGCTGGCACGGTGTACACCATCCAGCCACGAAATGACAGGTGTAGGCGCGAATACAGCACCTGTCTTTATGCGCTCCACTATAAAACGTAAAAGTTACGAACAATTTCATTGTAAGTCATGTGCAAATCTAATATAAATGACAAGGTCTTCTTTTGAATAATGAATATGAAAGGATTTGTACATCGTCAATCAAGAATAATTACTACGTCAATTGATTTGTAAGGAAGTCGGTACTTATTAGATATTGTTTGATCTTGCTCATACATCATCAATTACAATATTAGAGCACGCGTATATAAAGGGAAGGTTTTTCTTTCACCGCTTCACGCATGTGGAACTCGAAGTTGAAAATGCAGTCCGTGTGGAAAAACTGTGTAATACTGACCTTCGACAGGTGCCCCGAATTGCTCGCTCTAAATTGGCTTTATGTGTCTAAAGCATATATTAACTACACACGTTTCATTTGTACTTTTAGTTGAAACGTAACCTGCAACGCATTGTTTGTTGCACATTAGGAATGCGATAAAGTTTGGCGCAACAGCTGCCACACTTTATTCGCATAAGTACAATTTACAAGATGTAAATATTTTTTCGTCTCATTTTTATTGGAAAATCAGAATGTACACATGCCACACCTGCAAGCTGCAGCTCCTGTTGCAAGCATCACTAGCGCTCCACGAATCAAAACCGTGCCCTAAATTTTATTTATTATACCTTTACATTTAGTTTCTTAATGATCTGTAATATAATCAGTATTTTAATTTGAACAGGTGAAATGAATGCCTTTTCCTGATTTGACGCAATCCACGTTTCCTCTTTTACCTACTCACTCATTTTAGATTAGGTCTACGTTTCCTTGCGTAGTATTTTATAAAACGACACATTGGATTATGACAAAACTGACTGCGTGATACCAAATATATTATAATCTCTAAAATAATTTTGCTAAAAGCGTCGCATAACATTTGGAATAGGTGGTTACGTACGGGTGAAACTTTGGTTTTTTAGACGAAAATAAACAATGTTGGTGTTTTTCCCAAAAGGATCGGCCCATAAATATGCCGGTTTCTAAGTGATTAGGTTCTCTGTGAATTTTACATAGCAGGTGCTCGGTTTATATAAGCACAATAATTATGCAAAAGCACAGAATTAATAAATTTGGACTCATTTACGTAATGTGCTCGTTTATAACGTTTGACCTTGAGATGACATGTTTTGATGAAAATCCACTTGGTCGCCAAAAATAGATCAAATTCATGTTTTGGTCATTGAGATAATGCTCTTGGTCTTTTTCCCAACGATCTTGAGGTATAAATAACGATTTTGACATGTTTTGATCAAAATCCATGTAGTCGCCAGAAATAGATCAAATTCATGTTTTGGTCACTGAGATAATGCTCTTGGTCTTTTTCCCAACGATCTTGGTGCATAAATAACGATTTTGACATATTTTGGTCAAAATCGACGTAATAAAACAGAACTATAAAGGATCTGAGGATCATTAATAACAGTCAGAATATTTGTCATGTTGTTTGATTGCCCATCAAGTCCTATACTTAATTAGCCCAAGAGGCATCTGCCTTTCGCGCCACTGTATGTACCTATACCTAGGTCAGTTGATCGAATACCAAGACGTATTGCGCACTTGATAAAAGTACGTATATGCAGCAAACTCCGGTTAAAAATCACCTTTTCAGAAAAACGCTTACCGCGTTGGATGCAGAACATGCAAGTTTTAGAGTTTTTTCATTTAACATCTGACAATCCTCATTTCAGGTGTTATAAATTTAAGATTTTTGGATTTGTATGATAGATTAACTGGTAGAGCAATTGCACAAAAGACACGTAATGATTAAATAGGAAACCTGAGCAAGCGAGCTTCGTTGGTTCTAAAGCGGTTTTTCCTGGGGGGGGGATAAAAGCTATAACCATTATTTAAAAAAGTATTTAAACAATGATATAACCAAAATTAAAAGAGAGCGTTGTGAGCAGTTATTAGTAATGGGTTGACCTTATTGGTTACACAGTCCCACAATTCTTCGCGGCATCGATTCTAGCAGAGGTCTTTCTTCTCTTGAAGTATTGTGTTCCAAGCAACCTGTAATTTGTTCTATAGAGCTTCCAGCGTCTACGGAGGATGGGGTACGTTCATTAGGCTTCTCTTCAGAATGTCCAAAACATGCTTGATGGGCGATATATAGGGAAATCTGGGTAGCCATGGCAAGAGATTGACATTAACCTGAGCAAATCGATCCATAGAACGTCTTGCAATATGGGGACGGACCTTATCCTGCTGGAAAAGTGGATCTTCCAAGTGCTGAAGAAATGGACGAAAATGGGGTTCTACCACACCATCCTCGCGTTCGTATATTGCCTCGAATGAATAACAAACAAGACCTACTCCCATAAGTTATAGCACCAATAACCTTCAAAGTGTAGTGCACATGCCTCGCAACAGAAAATTCAAGAGTGCGACGTTCCCCACGTCTTCGTCTGGCCCCCATGCACAACCAAATAGAATCGGGCTTCAACACTGAACACCACCTGATGCCACCCTATGTTCCAACCTACACCATTCCAAATGCTGTTGGCGGTGTTGAGTCGTTAATGGTAATACAAGATGTGGCCGATTGGATTGCAAGTCGTAAGCTTTGATCCCGGCTCTGGCTCTTCGGTAAACCGTTCCAATATGGTTAAAGGACGACCTTCGTTAGCGAACCGTTTATCGGCAATTGACCTAGATCTGTCGAAGATGGTGGTCTTGCACGTCATTTGTTCTGTTTCGCCCCCCGGTTCCTTTTCTGCTACGATGCTGACCTTCCCTAGACCATGCCTCATAGCAGCGAATGATGCAGGATTGGTTCCGGTTAAGGCGATTTGCAATTTCACTGAACGAAAAACCAGCTTTGCGCCCAAACTAACCATACCACCGAATTCCGCTCGTTAATTAGCACCAACGTATTTCAAAATTTCTGATTGCGCTAGAATCTCTATGGCTAGCGCCAGCTAGCGCCACTTTGAGTTCAGCTAGCGCCAATATAGATTTTGCAGAAAAGCCCTTGACTTTCGGGGGGTGCTATGTTAACGCTAGCACCACCATTGCGTCCGATCACTTCCAAAAGCAAGCGCTGTGTTCGTCAGACCTAGCGCCAGCTAGCGCCACAAATTGTAAAGCTAGCGCCACCCCCCAATAGTGAGGGGAGCAATTTTTCCTAGCACCACCATTTTGTCTTTTTATGTAAAATTTTGACGTTTTGTGTTCTGCTGACCTAGCGCCAGCTAGCGCCACTTTGAGTTCAACTCGTGCCATTATAGGTTTTGCAAAAAAGCCTTTGACTTTCGGGGGGTGCTATATTAACGCTAGCACCACCATTGCGTACGATCATTTCCAAAAGCAAGCGCTGTGTTCGTCAGACCTAGCGCCACCCCCCAATAGGGTGAGGGGCAATTTTTCCTAGCACCACCATTTTGTCTTTTCGGGTAAAATTTTTACGTTTGGTGCTCTGCTGACCTAGCGCCGGCTAGCGCCACTTATTTTAGAGCTAGTTTTATAATTTTGCGGTGTCTGTCCGTCTGTCCGTTAGCACGATATCTCGATAACGAATTGACAGATTACGATGAAATGGATGGATTCTTTATCAAATTTGTAGATCGGAGTTGGTGAATTGGCAATATAGCCCAAAAAATAAGGAAGGTTCTTTTGACGTCTCTGTGAGTTATGAACCGAATTCTATGAAATTCAATATGCGTATAGCTTTAGCCATATAAAACGCAATTTCAAAAGTTGAGCCTAATCGATCAACATTCACAGTGCCCTTTTCGCATCTCGACCATTTACAAACTGGAATGAAAACTTTCTTATTTATGGAAGCATTTAAAAGAAATTTGATACATAGCAACTTGGAATAAAAGCAAATTTAACGCCAGTTTCAAAATTTGGTTTTGTGCATGATGTGCGGTGCCAATTTTCCTATTTATGGAAGCAATTAAATGAAATTTCATACATATACACTTTAAATAAAAGCAAAACTACCACCAAGTTCAAAATTTGGTTTTGCACATGCTGTAGCCAGGAGCTCGTTTTCTATATTTATTTACACGTCGATGCGAAAAGGGCACTGTGACTGTTGATAGATTAGACACAACTTTTGGAATTGCGTGTTATATAGCTACAGCTATACGCATATTGAATTTCATGCAATTCGGTTCAAAACTCACGCAGATGTCAAAAGGGCCTTCCTTATTTTTTGCGCTATATTGCCAATTCACGAACTTCGATCTACAAATTTGATAAAGAATCCAACTACAACATTTCATCGTAATCGATCCATTCGTTATCGGGATATTGTGGTAACGGACAGACGGACAGACACCGCATCTGGGATGGTCAAACTCTTCACCATTTTTAAACCCGAATGTGCAAATCTGTCCCTCTTAGGATCGGAAATAATAAACAAATTATTTTAATTTGAAATCCTTTACTTTTTGGATTGATCATTCTGTTTAAAGTACAAAAGTTCCAATAAAAATACTAAAATTTGTATGTAAAGTAGCAAGATTGTAAATATGAACATCCCTTCATTTCAAAGTAAACAGACGGTGAGGTATGCAGGTACAAACTTACTTAAATCCTTTATGAATGCGCAAAAGTTGTAAATTATTTGTCACATCAAGGGTTTACAGGCGCGTCAATTGTGTAAAGTTTTGTATATCTGTATTGTTAAAAACAACACCTTTAGATAGTAGTCGACGCGACGTACATACTACATAGGTATATAATTTATCGGGAGCAAATATACAAGAGCTTGATTTTTAATCGGATAATTTTATTCTTACACGAAAGTTTTGTTGCCACCGAAAAAAATCGAGACCAAAAGTGTGATAAAATCGCGACAGTTTTAGCTGGAGCGATTTTATTAATATTATCCTTTTCGAGAGTTTTTTCCAGGAGGCAACAAAATTTGAGTGAATTAAAAATAAAATTATCCTGACTTAAAATCAAGATCGAGTGTATTTTAGGGAGATTAATAAAAGACAGTAAATTTTACAACCACTACATATTTTACGCATTCCTACACGCATTTTTATCGCTGGTTAAAAGCTATGTGGCGTTTAATCACATTAAAAATCATCTGATTGGTTAGAATTTGAAACAATCACCAAGCTGATTGGTCGTATATTAATGGAGTGTATTAATCATATAAAATACATATGCCTTATGGTTATTATTTGCACATTACACATAAGTATATAAGAATCTGCTTCTTTGTTTTTTAGCAGAATTAACAAATAAATATGCTGATTGATGCGAATACTTTCAAAGGTATTCAAATACTTTCAAACATATTCTAATACTACCAAAGATATTCGAATACTATAAAAAGTATTCGAATACTTGTCACTCAAATACATTAAAAATTTAAAATAGTACTAGATAAAAGTCTTAATAATACTTAAAAAATGTCAAGTTATACTTTGTATAGAGGCAACATGGAAGAACAGCGTTTTATGCACTGAAAGTAGTCCCTTTCCCTGAGCTGAGGTTAGCTTTTTTTATATTTCTATTGTTATATACAAATTTAAGGGGAGTAAAAGCGTATTATTGTTATTATATTATTATATAGGAGGTACCAGAACCTGTCTTATATCAGTTATATCCTTAAGAATACGTGTACCAGTTTTTAAAGCGATCGTACGTGGTGCACATGACACGTACACCTTTCTGAAATTAATTCTAGCGATTTTGAAACAGATCCTTTTTTGTCCGTCCGTCTGTCCGTGTGTGTCGGGTCAAAAAGTTTCACTCCAGGCTCGTTCGGTATTCATGTTGTATCGGATTTTTATATTTAATTTTGTGATAACGGAAACTTCCTCTAAAAATTTCTAAATAGTTGTCAAATATTTGAATTACTTAAAAGTATTCAAATACTATACGAAGTATTCGAATACTTCTCAAAGTATTCAAATACCTTGCGAAGTATTCGAATACTTTACGGAGTATACAAATACTTTGCTAAGCATTCGAATACTAAAAATTTGCAAAAGTATTTGAGTTACAAATACAAATACTGCTTCCATAAAAGTATTTAATTACAAAGTATTTGAATACTAAAAAGTATTTACAAAATCGAATACTGCCCAGCTCTGGTTATGGTTATTTTGTACTGCGCTGTGTTCTAAACGATTTAGCTCGCAATATTGTGGTAGTGAAATTAATACTGTGATTTACAAAAAGAATTGTGTAGTGAGTAGAGCACAAAACGGAAAAATTTCACAAGAAACCGTAATACCTATGGAAATTTTAAAATTAAAAATTCATAATAAATGATAATTTTCTTTCACGGGGATCGTAGTCCCCATTACACTGACTGGTCGCGTTATCTGCACGTTGTATGGCAATACTTAAATTTGTCGTAAGTAAGTGGTAGCTCGGGGTTCCCCAGTAATATTGGTAATAGGCGTTTTCCCAGGTTCCATTGTCTCTACTGCGAAAGGTATAAAAATGTGGTTCTGTTCTATAATTGAACTGTATTTCCTTATTTTTATACTTGCCGCAGATTCAGCTACTGCACCACTCGTTTTACTCGAAAATTAATCCAAAATATTTCAGTGGCGCCAAGTCATAAAGCTAGGAAAAACTGTCCCAGACTACTTGGGTGTGGCGCCAACTCCTAAGATTTTGACTCTATCTGGGAGATATGTCAGTAAAACACAAAATAGCAAAAATGTTGGGGATTGGGCGCCAGCTCTGCAATTTGTGGCGCTAGCTGGCGCTACGTTTAAAGAACACAGCGCAGCGCTTGCTGTTGGTAGTCATCGAACACAATGGTGGTGTTAGCGTTAATATAGCACCCCCAAAAGTTAAAGGCTCTTTGCAAAATCTATAATTGCACTAGGTTATCTTGAGCGCTAGGTCTACAAAACAGAATACATAAAATTTTTACCCGAAAAGGCAAAATGGTGGTGCCCCCTCCCCCACACACTATTGGAGGGTGATGGAAGCTCTAAAATTGTGGCGCCAGCTGGCGCTAGGTCAGCAGAACACAAAACGTCACAATTTTACCCGAAAAAACAAAATGGTGGTGCTAGGAAAAAGTCTCCCCCGCACTATTGGGGGGTGGCGCTAGCTATAAAATTTGTGGCGCTAGCTGGCGCTAGGTTCGATGAACACAGCGCTTGCTTTTGGAAATGATCGGACGCAATGGTGGTGCTAGCGTTAACATAGCACCCCCCGAAAGTCAAGGACTTTTTTGCAAAGTCTATAATGGCACGAGCTGAATTCAAAGTGGCGCTAGCTGGCGC
>NW_022170509.1:11100309-11169975 GCF_008802855.1 Photinus pyralis | reverse complement strand
TCCCTTAATCGGCGGTAATTTCTACGTTGGCGTACCTACTCTAGGCATGATCATACCCACAAATGTACCAATTAAAACGACAACAATGTAAGAATTGACCAAAAGATTACCAGAAAGAACTGTGAGATAAGCCATTATTACTTGAATCCTATGAATCAAATATTAATCAATTGCTACATTTCAGTAGTTAACGTTTCCATAAGCTTGGTCCAAAAATTCCTACTCCTTCTTGGTGTATTTTGTAAAAAGTCTTGGAAAATCAAATCAGACACTTGTTGAACACATTTGACCGGCGACGCGATTTGGTTTGCGTACTGGCTATAATTTGCTACTGCTATACTGAGTCTCATAGATGACATAATAGGGGAAATTGAACTATTCTTGTCCTTAGTGATTATTCCGAGGCTAAGTACCATCTTTATGCTGACAACACCCAAATATACTTCTCGTTTAGTCGTTTAATATCAAATACTTGACTGCTGTTACTAACATTAAGGAAGATCTTGTAAGATTGCTTTTAGGGGGCGCCAAATTTGTCCCAAAAATTGTTGTCTTACAGAAATAAAGAAAAACATTCTCATACAGAGGGTTTTTCATTCACTATGGGGATCTCGTAAACCGTGACAGATACAAAGTCGCTTAAATGGGCAAAGTTATGCAGAATTTTATGCTAATTGATTTTCCCTTTTAAAGTTTCTTGTAGCTCTACAAATAGTGAAGTTATTGCCCAAAAACCGAAAAATTTCATCTTCGAGAAATAATTTTAACGAACCATTAGTGATTTTTTCTCAGCTTTCTCATGGTGCTATAAATATAGAAATTAAAATTTAAGAATTAACAACAAAATACACAGCATTTAGTCCACGGAGTACGAAAAACACATTTTTT
Organism: Photinus pyralis; assembly: GCF_008802855.1. Lineage (NCBI taxonomy): Eukaryota > Metazoa > Arthropoda > Insecta > Coleoptera > Lampyridae > Photinus > Photinus pyralis. Next base: position 11,169,087 of record NW_022170509.1, on the reverse strand, counting down.
AGTACTCGAACAGCATTCAAGATTTCAGACTCAGTTCGATGCGACTCGTCAAGAGCTTTCCAACACGTGAAGCATGACTTCGAACTTTGTTAACGAAATATTCGCATTTGGTTTTGATCTCATACTCAAGGTACTTCGCATCAAAACCTTTTATTTTCCCTTTCGCCCTGCAATTCAAAATGGGATAGTACGTAAAAGCAGCACACAAATGATTGCATTTGTACCTCGAAGTACTAAATACTTAGGCTTGCCTATTAAAGTGCTGGAGATTTGAAAGGTAGCCGGTGCTGATATAGTCCTAAAGTTATAAGAAAACTGAAAACGTACATATTTATTACCTAGGAAGTACTAAATAGTATTATTGTATATTAACGATGCAGAGTGTAATGGCTACTTTCCAAAGGTCGGTAAACCAGTACATCAAAATATCAACGTGTTTAATACGTTTATCGGTTTGAGATAATACCCAAACGGTCACTATATTGTACTAATGTACTTACGTGCTAGACTGCTGGTCGATTTATCGATAAGTCTGTTTAGGTCGATAATTATAGATAACTTTTGATAATAATTGATTATTATTTACACCTTTCGATAGTGGTCGATCTTCGATAATTATCGATAACTTACACATAAGTGAAACAACTTACGGTTTGGGTCCGATAATTATCAATAATCTACTATTATCAATAAGTATCAAGAGAAAAGTATCAATAACTTTTCATAAATCTTAATATCTTATCGGTATAAATATATCAGTCGGTATAACTAACGCTAACGCTTGATAGCTTGATTTTTTGGTTATTATATTATATTATATTATATTATATTATATTATATTATATTATATTATATTATATTATATTATATTATATTATATTATATTATAAAAATATTTCAACTATATTTCGTAGTTCTCTGAAATCAAAAGTGATAAAGTAAATCTAGTCCAAAAAAATGTGAGACGTCCTTTTAATCTGTTTTGTACACGCTGAAACTGAATGACATTGAACCCATCTTGATCAAAATTAAGAAACTACAGAACCCTGATAGATAATTCCGTATAAGCATAGCTTTCTGAAATTCGTTAAGGCCACAGAACATCTTGACAAAAGAGACAAATAAAAAATGCAACGGTTAGATCACCCCAATTAGACGTAGATCCGCTCGTATGGTGGAAAAATAACGAAACATTTTACCCAAAATTGGCAATATTTATGTACCCTGGCTAGTGTTCCATCTGAACGAACTTTTAGTGCAGGAGGAGGGGTTTTGCTTTCTTATTTTATTTCATTAATAATTCTATACTATCACTAGATCAAAAAACGGTAATATTATATTCTTAGTTTTAATGATAGATGTCGATAACTCGATAATGGTTATTAATTAATCGATTAATCGATAATGATCGATAAGTTCCCGATTAACGTTTTTTTGCACAACACTAAGTACTTTGAAATAAAAATATCGAGTAATTGATAATTTTTTTAATTTATCGGTCATCAATTAATCGACACCACAGCACCACCTACAACTTATCAATTCAGATTGGTTCAGATATATCTAAAAAGTTGTGAATCTTGTGAACTGGGTCATATAAAACTGAACCATGGACTTTGAGGGACACAAATTGTGTGTCTTCACTTAGGAATCATATGATATGGAACAGATTGTTTATGTTACTCTGAGTAGGGTTGTCCAAAACCTGCTGAAGCGTGTCAAGTTTTCTTCACTTCCCAAAATTTGAGATGCATTTGCACTAACGATCCATAAACGAGTAAAACCAATTCGACACTATGATGCGTAAGCTTTATTTAACGTAAATCTTAGGTAAACATGTTTTAATTCCATAATAATGAGTCGTGGACTACCCAAACCGTTAGATGCATTTATGTGCATTAACGTTGCCCTAACGATTTAAAATTAATACTGAAGAAACGTTAATTGGGCGGGGGAAGCCTTTAACCAACCGCGTTCACCGTTAACTGATTCATATATGGGAGAGAGTGTATACGACAGACAAACAAAATTAGTTTCATACCATGGAAATGGACCTTAAATTGGGACCCGAAGAAGAGTGGAAAAGTGTCCTTTTCCTCCTGGTAACTACCTATAGCTATTCGGATCTGCTGCTTCTTTCAAATCCAATAAGGTAGGAAATACTATTCCTTAAACATGTCGAAATTCAAAGCAAAGCACATGGTAATTGCCTGTACTTCAAATTCCATTTTATTAATTGTGTCACATCGTCTAAACAATGCTTCCGATTTGAAACTAGACTTTAGGTAGTTGTCACCTACTGTCCCATCTATTTTTATCGCGTACTTGATCTATATTTTGGGTAATTAATGTTTGACATTTAAATAAATTTGGCCGTGCCAACGATGTATTTCATCCACAGTTCTCGTCATTCCGTGTGGGGAATTTCGCTACGACACATTTATTTACTGTATAGGTATTATGCAAGTGCGGATATACCGAAATTTCAATCAGAATGAATTGGCTTCAATACCTACAACTATTATTAAGTTGGATGAACTGTTTCTACATAATTAGCCGTTTAACTACCCATTTAACAATGCTTATAGTAAGTCTGTAACTATAAGTTACGTGCTTTATTGCCTCATATCACTATATGGTTAACCAAAACTCTCTCCCCTTTACGCAGTTCTGTTCAGTTTTCACTTTGAGATTTTAGCTGAATGAAAATAAAACACGGATTATTTTAACTTGTACTTTCCCCACATGAAAGTAAAAAATCATTACATTTGTTAAACAAAGTAAGCATGACGAAATGTACGGAAGACTTATGGGAAACAACTGGCACTTTAATTTATAAAATTACCCAAGTGAATTACAACTATAACTGTAATCTCATGCACTGAAGTAATCTTGATTGTTTTAAAACATTAGCCTTACAGATCTAAACGCTATACTGAAGTACAAAAGTTGAGTGATGGACACGCACTTATCTCTTGCCTTGTTTGAAAATCAGAGTCGGGGGTGGTTTATCGGTGCCAGCTAATAAAACAGGAAATAGGTACCTAACGTATCCTGCAGTAGGTACGCTTCTAAAACAGGAACGCTTGGTAGTTGGCCCGTGGTAAAAATAAGATCAAGTCTTGTTGAATGATATTCTTACAAAAAAATGTAATTACAAGGCGAGACGAGCATGAAGCATGGAGACGGCCATTGTTCCGTCTTACTGAAGTGTGGAAGCGCGCGCCAGCAGCTGTCCTTCAGTGAGGCTTAAGAAATTACCGAGATTTTAATAATCTTGTTACAAAGTACAATTTTTAATTCTACCACACATTTATAGTTTTCGTACTTAATCGTCAATCGAATGTATGTTAAATCTGGCATAGGTATTCATCCTTAACTAGTGGGGGAACAAACAAACCACTGTAAAAGTGTTGTATTCAGGACATCCGGCCAGCCTGTTGATTCAACACCACTTGAGGGATAAGATTCTACCGGAAGTAGGTTTCCTCTAGAGGAAACGCTATATATAGTATGTTACCTACATTGGTCCGGATGGCAGCTGCTGGAACCTGTGCAAGATGTCCGCCCTCCATCTACGTTTCGCCTATTTGCACGTGTGCGGCACGTGCCATTCATGAAATCCAATGTTTCCTTCTGCCTAAACCCTTCCGATGAAAATCGGGAGCAAAAAGCTGCAGCAATTTAAGAAAACTTCAAACCTACCCATTATGAGAAGATTTAGTCCTCGAATCCGAAAACTGAACAAAACGTCTTACGTTTATGCATTGTTCACCTACGAGATCATATTAATTATTAATTACGTTGAGACCTTTTTACGGTTGTTATTAAGGGTGGCACATTTGCAGTGAAGCAGTCACGACAGTTATTTAAAACTTGGCGAAATCGCACATAAGGCTAACTTGACTATCAATCGCAATTGGGCATTGTAAAAAAAGAAATAATTTAGATAGGAGTGATGCAGGGGTGCACTGGAAGGGGCTTTTGCAAGTTTAAAATTTATACAAGTCTCAGGCCTAGTCTCGCATTTTAAAAACACACTTTCAATAATTATTAACGATCCCCGAAATCGTTTATAATTTTGTATTTATGTCTGACTGTCTGTCCCTGTGCACGATAACTTTATTTAGAAACGTCCAATCGCTTTGAAAATTGGTACAGAGGTTCTTGCTATTGTTTCATGTAATACATGAAGTGAAGTGATACTAAAATTGACCAAGAAATCCTTCAACATGCCCCGACAATACATATTTAAATATGTGCGTTTATAAATCCACAAATCACAATCTTAATCCATCCAGTCAGTAAAGGCCCACCCTGTATATACTTCATTTTTAGATTCTACGTAAAATTCTATATACAGCTTGTGTTAAAAATTATGTTTGCAGCATAAACTATAGTTATTCACATTATTCAGAGTGATCAGGAAATCTAGTGAAATTTATTTAATTTTAGTTGCAGTTGTACTTGCCCTGTAAAAATTGTTCAATAATTTAGTATCAAAGTAAGATTTAATTGATTTAGATAAGCTATGGCACATGTGCAAAGTTTGTAGATAAGAAAGTATGTTGTAAACAAGTGCTCGCATTTCGGCGGCCCTTACCGCAGATGAAAGGATGGAGATGATCAGGAGTTAAAAAGGTTTGCGCGCAGATGTGTGGGACGGTCTCGGGTCATTTGACTTAGCGTGACGTGTAAAGTTCAAATGCGCATTTTTCAGGCAGTCAGCGGGTGTTTCGAAGTTTTGTCAGTTAAATTAAGAAGAATTGATACAGGAATTTCGATTGCTGTCCAAAGCATTTAGTTACAAGTTTATAGAAGATGAGGTGTTTCGTCGATTTTAAAGGTGTATCCGACCTGCCATTTCAAGAATGTCAATCGTCATAGTATCAGTGCTGGTGATTTAAAAAAAAGAAGAAAGTTTGTGTACACGGTTGTGCCTTTATTTTAAAATAATTCTGTAAAAGTATTTTGTCTTCGTCGTTTATCGCATCTGTACAGGCGGTTACAGACGAACTATCACAATAAAGTAGTGAGTACTTTTGGAATTTATTTTTTCTGTATTCGACCGTTTGTAACGGGGTGAAATGTTTCAATAAGGCGCTGTTAGCCTTCAAATTATTTGTTTGTTTTGTAGAAATGTCTATTTTATTGTGCTTGTGGTTTGTCATTGTGTTACTATAATGTGTGGGTGACAATGAAGATTTGTTGTTCAATGAAAATTTCTCTGATTTCGGGTTAATTTAGTATTATTGTTTCATTTAAATTACGGATTTCCGAAACTTCAAGTCAGTGTTGAGATTTTCCAACGTTTCGGGACCCAGCTGGATCCTGAGATTCAATGTTTCTTTAGATATTAAAAATAAAGTTTATAGGAAGATGATTGTTACTAGTGTAATGAATTTATGCCATTGCACACAGCAATAATTTTTGGCGCCCAACGTGTGGTACAGCATTTATTTTTTTATGCGTCCGAATGGAGCAATATGAAAGCTGATATTATTTAATTGGAGCTGGGTTTTATTTAAGAAAAGGTTCTGCTTTAATAAACTGTGTTTCTATTTTGATTACAAAAAACACAAGGTCTTCACAAACTAACATTAAAAATTCCATTGAAAACATTGTTAAAACTAAGTTTTTTTAATGGAAACCTCCTATTTTTATATCTGTGCCTTTTTAAGCATTAACAATAAGGGCAACTTTGGGTAAAGTGGTCTATTCCAAACATTTTCGGTTTTCAAAATATTGACTACTTATTTAATATTTTTTCTACTGTAAAAATGTTTTTAAGAATTTTTGTTAATTGGTCATGGCCCTAAAGAAATGTCACTTTTTCTTACCATTCGTGAATTAATAATAATAGTACTAGTAGCGATTAAATTGTAGGCATTAAATTGGTTTATTATTTATGGCGGAACATTGTAATAGACTATACTGATACAAAATTACCCTTTCTTTGTCTTTAATGGGACATTTTTTCCTTTAATGTTAGTTTTTGGACCCCCTGTATTTATTTATAATAAATATATATCAACACAGTCCATGAAAACGAATTCGCTTCTAAAAGAAAGCCAACCCCAATTAAATCATAACCGCTCTGGTATACAAACAGTTGACATTTATTATTTGGTCTGCAAACGTCATTTTTGAGACAAAAATTAAAATATGCCAAAAAGGGGTAATTTTAGGTATAAGACATTAGGTGCATATGGAATTTTACGTAGAATCTATAACTGAAATAATATATATAATAAGCAAGTTGGCACCAACTTCTGGTATTTAGCGGAAGTGCCACCAACTTGAAAATACTTTAGACGAATTTTTCTTATTGGCATTAATATATTGTCCAATTTTCAAAATATTTGGAAGTCTTCCTTTCGAGATATAAACCGACATGTGTGGGACGCCATTTATCGACAATTGTACATTGTTAAAAAACTCAAATCACGGTCAATAGACACAAAAAATAATACACAGGGTGTCTCATTTACAAAATTAAAAAGTAAGATAGACATATGAAAACCGGAAGCTCATATCTGTAATAATAACAGCGCTACCATGCAATTACAACGAAAGCCGGACACAATATTCTAACTTTTCACTATTTTCTTATATATAGGGTGTATCGTTAGAGATTAGATTAAATGGGCAAAGTTTTACAGTGGTGTGTGGTAATTAAAATTCCGTTTAGGGAATTTGGAAACTGTCACTCGAAAAGTTATTTCAAAAACCTGAAAACCGCGGATTTAAAAATAGCTGAGTAAAAGATGATAACATGAAAGTCTTTCATTTTGACAGAACAAATTCAAAAATGAAGTGCCATTCTTTTGATAAATGAGCACTATATTGGGTGTTGACATGATTAAAGAGAGTTTCATTATCTTTTCTATGATGTAGTAAAATTAATTATTATCATATACTCTAAATAAACTTAATGGTCAATTTAATAATTAAATATCTATCTTTAATCGTTAATAACAAACTAATAAGGAGTTGTATATTCAATATTGCGTGATAAGCGATAAAGATACACTATATCAACTAAAGGATAATTAACTATTAAATTGATTAAAAACATTAGCAGAGCCTTCTTGATTAAAATATAAAAACGATTAATTTTTGTAATTGTTCAATCATTGGTTATTTTACATCAGCAAAAAAAGAAGCAATATGGTGCCCATTTTACCAAAAAAGTTGACATTAGCCATTTTTGAGTTTTTTGTCGTTATTTCGGCGCTGCCGTTTCGACGCGGAGCCATTTCGGACCTATGTCATTTCAACGCGAAGCTATTTGAGCGCGATGCATTTTGACACGATGACATTTGATTCTAAGGCCCTTTCGTTACAAAATCGACTGTTTTAACAATTCATTACATTGCGGGGAAATCGTTAATTATAATCATGAAACTCACTCCTTTGATTTATTTGCAAAGAATTGTTGTTTTGCTCTCCTCTACGAATATTCTACATTACTTTACCCCTAATATGGTATTTTGTTGAATTATTGAAGCTTACAAGTTCTCAAATCCCAATACCATAGATCACTTCGAATCACCCAAACTCCGTTTTGTTTTAGAACTACTTGAAACTTACCAGAACTACGTAGAAAATATGAAGGGTTTCGAAGGTGTACAAATTCCCCTCTTCAAAGGCGTAGAAGGACCACGTACACATTTTTGCTTGGACTCAGACTTTAAAAGCTGGAATGCAGTTTTTAAATTCAGGCTCTGTATTCAGATTTTGGACTGTTATGAACATTATATGTACAATTTTAATTCGATACATTTTTACACTTTCTGCGTTCGATTTGGAATTACTACACACAGCGAGTGCTACTTGGGGCTATATTTCGAAGAACTAAACAACATTCCAATTAATTCTTCCCTGACATTTTCCAGAGATACCTATAAAATAATTCTGCTTTTCCTATCAGCATCGTATGTTTTCAATTGTGGCAATTTGGCACTTGTTCCTATCACTTTAATTTTTTTGCTCGCGTTGAAGGCCTAGTGAAAGTAACTGTTTACTGGCATTTTGAACTTTTGCCAAGAGCAGAACGTTCCATAAAGTAAATACAGCCGCACCTTGCAAGAAATCGTTTTTAATGGATTTTGCGAACTTCAGCGCAAGCACTTGGAGACCGTGCTTCGAGAAATATAGTGATTGTGTAACTCAAAATTCTGATTTGGCTAATTTCCCAAATGGAATGCCTCGCAGATAGTGAAATACAGTTTTTTATGTGTGCGTTATCGCTGGTCTGATCTTACTGCATTGTTTATTCGTATTTTTAAAATTGTTTATTAGAGCAGATCAACTTCATTAGTATGTTTATGTGTAGTGTATGTGACTAAACAAAAATTGGAATTAAATTTATGGTTTCATTAAAACTAAATACTAGCCCTAATTCAAATTCGAAGAAAAATATAAGGAAAAGAAAACGTTTACGGTCCATCGGTTCCATTTAGGTTAACCGTTTAAAATCATTCATCCTAAAATGTGAGATTAGTCCGTATTGGATAGATGGCACGTGCGATATAAAGCAGTAGGGAGAGCGAGACTAGAAATAAGAAGTTGGTGGCACGCGTTGTCTGTCAATCGAATAGACGTTTCGTTCCCGTACCCGCGCAACCCCCTTAAGGTCCAACCGCTCCTCATATCACTTCTGGTTCCAGTAACCACGTGTTTGGCGTGTGCCAGGTGGTTACTACTCTAATTTAGATAACATATGTTATTTTCGTCCAACAAAAGAAAAATCCCTGTACCAACTCTGGAGATCAACTGGCGTTCTTCTCGCACTCCACAAATGCTGTGTGTAATTAAATGTGAAAATACTTTATCTTAGTAGCTTTTTTAAGGACTCCGTTACTACACAAGTCCTATATATCAATTGTCACATGCCATTAGTGCCATATTGCTTATAAAAGCAAATATGTCGATTAAGTACACTCCGGAGACTATTTTACCAATTTTCAGAAGTGAGTGAAAATAATTTCACGTTTATAAATTTGAGTTATTCCAACAATAAATTCTATCCCGTACCGTTTATAATTTAAATTTAGATACACATGCATACATCAAACTGACTTTAACGCTCTCTATTAAGCAAAATATAAAGGGGACCGTGAAAGTTTTTATAACCTTGCGTGAGATTGAAGCTTATACCTTTTATTATTTCCCTTATACTCCTCTTCTTTTTAAAAATCGTCGCATAAATACTGTTATCTCGACAGGATTTTCTCTAAAAATTTCATTTGGATGCATGGTAAAAGTGTAAGATTTAGAAAAAGAAAGTGTCCTAAGTGGCGATCCGCTTATTGTAACTCGTGCACTAGTCGAGAACTTACAAGTTGGATGCGAGATCTATTTCTGATAGATACAGAACTATGGACAAACAGTTGTTAATTAGAATGAGTTGTGACGTATTTATTGACGGACAGATGAACGGACAGTGGAATTATGCGCATTTCCACTTGCATTCATTTCCCATTCATAATTTTGTTAAAATTTCGTGAAAATCCGGCCACGAATAAGAAAGTTAGCGTAATTGCACATTTGTAATCCATTGACGTGCTACTTCCATTTCAGTTTATAAGAAGAAAGAAGAATACTACCCTCAAATTTTAGAAGAATTGGTTTACAAATAACGAATATGGGTCTGGGCATGCGCACTAATTGTTTTACGTGTTTTTAGTCGGATCAGATTGCGCTTGCGCAAAAGAAATTTATTTGATTTAGGATTAGTTTTACCGTGATTCGAGATCCCTACATAAAAAGGATTATGCGGGTCACTGCGTAGTTGGACGCAAGCCTGACGAGGGCCTAGAACAAGAGAGGAATAATAAATAAATAAATAAAAAATACAAAATTTCATTTAAGCATTTTAACAAGCGGCACACAAAAAAATTCCTTCCTTAGTGCAAGCCACCACAACGAACGAAATATCGAAAAAAGTAGAACAATAGGTCAGACGGACGAACAAAGTGGCCACAATGGCGTATTTTTTTAAATTCTTGTGGAAATGCGCTAAAAAAGGAATAAAAAGTAGATCATCCGATTTAAAATAACAGAAGTAAACTGAAAATATTGTTGATGACAAAGTCTCAATAAATTATTCTCATGCACAAATTTTCCGTCTTCGTTTCATTGTACCTACTAGCAAAGAGTAACTAATAATTCTTTGCTACTAGTTTCAGTTTGTTACAAGTGCTTTTAAGTCAAAAATAATGGTGACCAAAACAGAATCAAAATAGTTTGTAAAAAAAAGATGTGTCCTTTTTTATTAATCTTACCTACACAGTGTTGGTTTTGCGTTTGTTTTTATATGAAAATACGTATTCATTAATGATTTTCGGTGTGTCCACCCGTTAGGAGAGCGGGATCTTAGCACTGGAAGTGTGCTGCGGGACTGAGGTTATGTTGTACCCCAAAAAAATGTTGAGTACTTTTTTGAATGAACTGGTGAATGGTTGTCATTCCAAGCTCGATATGTATTTGTTGGTTACTAATGAACCAAGGTCTAGACCTATTTTCTATTTTTCTTAAGTCGGTATCGATCCAAACTATACTAAAAAGCGATGGAGGAGATACCGGAGAAATTCAAAACAGGACGTAGAAGTGCGGGTGGCTTATCAAGATTATTAAAAGCAAAGAATTTAACAAGAGCTGCAAAAGTAAAACTGTACTCAATTATAATACACCCTACTGTCCTATGTGGATGTGAGTCGTGGATGAAAACAAAATGGATATATGGAAAAGGAAGATGGGAAGATGTTAAGGAAGATCTATGGTGGGATAAAGGAAGTTAATGGGGGTTGAAGAAGAACTAATGCTGAGTTCACGGATTTGTGCAAAGATGTAAAAAATAACCGTTAAAATAAAGCACATACTGATATGGCTAGTACATGTGAACAGGCTGCCAAACGAATGGGTGACCAGGTCAATGATCAATGAAAGATCGGGCGCAAGACGCAGAAGGGGCCGACCAAAGCTCAAGTGGTTAGAAGCAGTAGAAGAGGATTTTAGGGCGTGGGTACAGTGCAAGTGCACGAAATAATTGGTGCTATTTTGATTCATATTATTCGAGCGGTTATTCGCGCTATAAGGGCGCATACACTATAATAAGTTTTAACACGTTTGTGTCATTCGCGCGAACTTCAATTCGCACGAATACACTTGCACTGTAACCACATCCTAAGAAGCTATAGGTGTATCAAGCTGGAGGAAATCAGCAGGCAACAAAGAAGAGTGGAAAAAGACCGTTGAAGCCATGGGCCAATTGGGCATGTTGAGTTTATGTACATATACGTTTTCAGGTTATGTTGCACCGCGCTAGAGTCACTAGGGTATTCTCGTAGCTCTGGTGATTGGATGTCATTCCAAGCTCAGTATGTATTTGTTGGTTACTATAATGAACCAGGGTGCATTGATGGCTATGCGGAACAGTATTTTGAAAAACCTGTGTTTTTCTTAAGTTGGTAGCGGATATTGAAACTGGGCACGCGTAAGTCACTAATGCCCTTAAAAGAATCAGAAGAATTGTACGGTCGGTTCCTATTCCTATTTCTATTTAATAGTGGGTACATGGCAGCTAGTCGAGTATATGCCTCGTTTAACTTGTGGTTGATGGGTGCACTCCCTGTTAGTCTGGTGTCGAAGAGAGTACACCAAGATACACTTGTGTTTTTATCCACTCATGGGATTTCGGTGCCATTCACAATGCTGTTTGGGATCTCAGCAGAGATTCTTTTGAGTGTGAATATCTTGTTGCTGCATAGTTATTCTCGATTTTCTACACCATTTTGATAGGAGTAATTGAGCATTGTAGGCGGTGTATTAAATCTGCGATGCTGTCACCTTGTATTATCGGTGCCGTATGATCTGCATACGTAGCTAGTGCTCCAAGGTTTTGTTCTATTCTCCAAAACGTATTGGCTTGGATAACTTGGATCCTAGTCCGTCGTCAATCCATACTTTATCAAAGGCTTTTGTAATATCAAGGAAAGTATATAATCTTAGCTTGTATCTCCTTTCCGAGATCCTTTGTAGTTGATGGGGGGATAGTGTTTCTTTCTGAATCCAAATTGTATTGGAGGGATGAAGTCATTCGCTTCTAACGATATATTTAGCGAATAAATGTTTACTTTCTCTAGCAATTTTCAAACGGCGGAGAACACGCTGATCCGGCGATAGTTGCTGTGATCTTTAGCGTTCAGAAAGCAGAAAATTTAGTTCCTGTGTATAAAGGCAACGTGGTGCAGTGAATTGTACTCTGCGAACTTTGCTATGGAAGAAAAGCAAATATTTAAGAAGGTTTTGTCGTTTGCGTTTCGTACGTAAATTGCCACAAAGAGTACAATATGTTGCTCTTGTCCATCGAGGTGCTGGATTCTGTTGTGGTTCCAACAAAATTTCCTAAGAGTTGACCTAAACAGAAAGAGCACTAGATTTAGATTTTTTTTTATTAGGAGTTTTTGAGTGCTTTTTAACACAGAGGTCTTACAGCACTGTTACAATAAGTCTTACAGTAACATAAATAGATCTGTAGCTTTTAAAAATTTAACAATATCGATAGGACAGGTAAACAATTTAGTACAGGAATCGTTAGTAACATCATGGAAATGTTACGAGGAAAATGGTGCATAAATGAATCGTCAAATTCTCAAAGTATTGGCAAAAAATATTTTTGCTGTATTGATGGGGAATGGAGACAGCAACGAAGTTTTTATCACTTTCCATTGCTGAGATCTGGTCCTTCGCATGGGCAGACGGGTGCTATGGTTTTGTGTCTAGTCTAGTCCGTAAAACCCCCAACCATAAATAAGTCTTTGAGATTCCATTTTGAATGAATTTACCTCTATTGGTCCCAGTAATAGATTACCCTATTATAATCTAGATTTCTGTACACTCTTCCGTTGTGCAAATGCGAGATTGTATAACTCGAAAAATATATCGCCATTTTGAGTTTCAGACAAAATTCGGCTGGCCAACAAGCCAAATTCGGATTCAGTGGGATCTACACCACCACCTGTTCCCAAAATGGCAATGTAAAACGTCGGTAACCTGTTACTAACTGAACGAAGATGTCTACTACCACAAAAGTCATTTGATAACTTTGTAGGGATATGGTCTAATTGTGCATGAAGTGATGGGAAGACCCGTTTCTTATACTATCACTTGTGTTCGCTTTGGACTTTCTGCACACGTTTTGTACCAAACACGATTTCATTTAGTTACATTCTTACATCATCGCAACGACATACGGATACGAAAACAGAACCTTAGTAAAACAAATAACAAATGCAGTAATGAAGAAACACAAAATGATTTTTCTCAACTCTCCCAACTGTATTGATTGGAGGGAACAAATTTCCAAATCCTATTACGGTAACAATTTCGAATAGACACATACATAGAGATTACGACATAATAACGAATACCCAAAAGAAGGAGTTGGGGTATTAAAAATAGCATATGAGCGAATCTCGGCACTCTCACGTGTTGCACCACATAAATCATCTCTTAGAGATCTTAAATGCCCCCCCCCCCCTCTCCCTGTTATATACAACAACAATAGTTCTCAATTGTGAGGAGTGAAAAGCATAGTTTTTCCTATAACGCAAAAAATTCCTTCATTGGTGCAAGCCTTGATGCCATAACGAAACAAACAGCAAAAAGTAAAGCAATGCCTGCTAAGATATAGAATAGACACAGCCGTGGAGACGGACGAAATACGCTAAAAAGTTTTCTCCGCTTATTTAGGCATCAATTTTCTTGGGAAAAAGTGATCTGTATTAATTTTTGCTGGCCAAAATATTTTTAACCAAAAGATGTCAAAATCGCTTTTGTGTACTGTGGTAGTCTGTCCGTCTGGCTATGTGAGTGAGTTGCGCTGGCACCCACACCCACGTAATTAGTAATTTTGGTTCAGGTACTTGTTTGATCAAAATCCACGTGGTCGCCAAAAATGCATCAACTTCATGTCTTGGGCATTGAGATAATGCCCCTAGTCTTTTTTCCAACCATCTTGGTTCATACGTAACGATTTTGACATATTTTGATCAAAATCCATGTGACCTCAGAAAAATAATTTAACATCTTTGAATCACACACATGCGGTTATCAAATGTGCACGTGATGTACCCTTTCAGCATCAAGATAATGTGTTTGAAAGCTTTTAAAACTCCAAATTCATGCGTAAGGAATAATTTTGGGTACATTTTTCTCTAGAACTTTTGACCACAGATAAGAGTTATATTGAATTGTTACACATCTAAGAGTCATAGCGAAAGTCCAAACTCGATACATGACCTAGGGAATCAATAGCGTGTCCAAAGTACACCAAATTTCAACACAATCGGCCACTTTTAAAGGGGGTTAGAGCGCACACGAGCGGACGGACGGACGACAATACAAAATTATAAAGGATGAGAATCCTTAATAAAGACGAAATCTTTGATTTTCTCACAATAACGCAAATAAGTGTATTACGATGAGATTAAAATTAGTTATAATTTATAAAGCTTATATGCCATGACGATGACGCACTATTCAATAACACAAACAAAATGCGTGATGCATGAATTTATTTTACCGGTCATTCTTCCGCATGAAATACTGACCTAGTCTAGTTCGTCATAGTTTTGATGTTTTTCATAATGTAGTGTTTTAAAACTTTGCAAAAATAGAACGGAATACTAGCGTGCAGTGTATCGTTTTGTTATTTTCGCGCACCAGAAAAAGATAGGGTGGATGTATAAAGCAATGAGGGTAGTAAATCCTAGATAGATTTACATAACGTATTTTCGGTTCTATTCAAAAGGACAGGTATTTTCTTTTTAGGGTTGCTCTATTCTATTCGCCTAAACAAGTAACTGGTATTGTCAACTATCTAAATTTTATGGGGACCATAAAGCTTTCGCATAATATATCATGATTATCTGTAGGTTGGCAGTTAATTTTGTGGATTTCAAAACAGCCTAGAGAAGGATTTTAGAATTTTTAATCATCTTAGGTGTATCATTCGCTATTTAGGTAACTTTCATTAAAATAATTGCAAAACAATTGTATGGGATTGCATGATTAAAAGTAATTAAGCTTGAATTGTCTCCTCACTTTCTCTTTATGATGCAAGCAATTAAATAAATTTAAAACAAAAGTAAAGCAAAAATTCAAACAATATCGGTCCGTAATGCGAGAACGGTTGCCATTTTTATCGATAGGGATGACTTTCGATTAAATACCCAAAATACTACGAGCACCATAGCGCAGCGAGTTTAGATAAATCACCCTTTTACAATCAAATTTAGTCGGTTTTAGTAATGCATTTTCGAATGTAATGAATTTATGCAACAAAAACATTCATCCGGTCATTATTATTACTGTTTGTAGGTAGCCTACTCAGCATGTTGAATTGATTATGTGTCACATAATTTTTTGTCGATTGAGAAGTAGGATTTTTCCTACACCTTTTAACATCTGTTCTACTACACTCCTTGCTTCAAAAATATCCAATGACATCCCTTTTTCAAGTAGAAGATAGATTTCAATAAACGAGATTTCCTAAAAAATCTCGACAATAAGGCCAAGATAGCATAATTTAAAAATATTACGTAAACCTTGATCATTTCCGCTACCATTTAAGTGCGGAAGTAGCAATCATGATCATTGCGGAAGTACTTGCTCAGCTCATATATCACTCGCTTCTTAAATCTGAAGCTTAGGGGTTGTCCATTTTTTATACAAATCTTTCGTGTTGATTGCTTTTTTCGCACTTCCGGCTTCCCTACAAACTTATAGTAGGGTGCCCGAATTATTTCAATTATTAATAAAAATATCTGTTTACTGTTTAGCATGGCGGTAGTTAAGTGACTTTAAAGTACTTCATTTCGGTTAACGTCCCATTAAAGCTCTTTAAAGATATCTCTCCCGTATAACCTTGAAATCTATAATGTTCCGGCGGGCTGTGAAGAAATAGGTCTTATCTACATGAGCAGGTAGGGAGACATTTCGCAGCTGCTCCACATTGTATTTGAAATTACTGCCCCCACCGTTTAAAGGGTTGTGTAATACTAAACGCATTCAACATGGTACCTTTCTATCCGGTTAATTTAAAGTTTCCCTTATTTATGTTAATACGCAAACTTGCGAATACAATTCGAATACTCGTTGGGATGGCTCAACACAATCAAATATCTTGTAACAGTCAATCAATCTTTCTGTTTAATTATCGAATCCTCGTCGGTGAACAGTGATGCAAAAAGGACACATCGTAAAAGTTCACGTTTATTACTACTTGAGACGAAGTGCAAATAGACGTGTGAAGCAGTTGTGGAGTATAGAGACCATTAGTAATATAGTAGGGTACCCACTTGTTGATGACCATCCTGGTTAAATAGAGTTCGTAATGTCGATAAACATACCAAATAAGTCTGACAAAGTTCCATAATAAACATAAAACATTTTTTTTTACCAATAATCAGTGAAAAACTGGAGCTGGGTTCATTTTTCAGAGATAGGAACAACTTGAGAGCGGTTTATGAGGAATTGGGAAAAGCTTAACACGGGAATGGATGGAATTTGATGAGAGTTTCAGAAGGTTTTGAGGAAAAGAGGAAGCCTTGAGGAAACCTTAAAGAACAATTTCAGTAGAACAAAATGAATGTTAGGGAAACTTGATGGTCACTTGTGAGAAATTTGAGACGAATTCGAACTGGAGGAAACCTTGATGTGAACTTGAAATAAACAGGAGAAAGGTTTATGTGGAAATTCAAAAAAGGAAAAAAGAGGAGAAATGAAGTCAATTTCAAAAGAACAATTCCATTGGACCTTGAGGGGAGCAGCAGCTTAAAGATAACTGGGAGGACGTTTTATCAAGGATTTTTAAAGTAATTTCAGGAAAACTTTGGAGTAACTTTTTGGGAAGTATTTGAGGAGAACATGAGAGTAGTCTTCATTCGTAAATGTCCGAATAAGATTTCGATTTCAAGACATAAACTAGCCCAGTTCATTATTAGATGAGAAACTAGTACAAATAGATTTTTGAAAATGTACATAATATGATTTTCTCCAAATCTATGTTAAACTTAGAAGTTAGAGTCCATTCGATATGTGATCATGGTCTAAACCGAACCGTTAGTAAATAATTTCAGTTTTTTTTGCAAGTGTACAACATAAATTATGTTATGCGACGCAAGCAAGGACTTTACTGATTGGTGTAAATAGTACCCAATATTGAACATTGCTAAAAATATGTATACAACAAATTATGTCATTTTTGACGCAGTAGCGGTATAGAACTGAAAATATTTTTGCCGGAACGATCTCAAATTATGTCCAAATTTTCAAAATCTTTTCAATGTTTTCAATGTAATAATCGACTGCGCATGGGGTTGATGTATTTACACGATTCACTAAAAACGCACCTTTTCAATACGAAAACTTCCTTTCCCGAACGAAACAATCTTTGACTGCAGTGGCCTGCGCAAAATGACTACTAGGATGATAATACCACATAACATTTAGCTTTTTCCTAATGATTGAGTGCGTATTGTCTCCTTTCTAATAAAAATTAAGCAACTATTATTTTGTTATTGCATCCTATCCCGATATTCTCGAGATATTCGCCTTTGAAGTTTTGGCCCCGCCAACAGGTAGTTAAAAGATACTACTGAGTACTGACACTTTCCGTTCTCTATCATTTCATAAGGAGCACACTGTAGAAGCAGATAGGTATGCGTTCACTCTTATATATTATATTCTATAGTTTAGTCCTATCTCCATAGGCAAAGCAGTAACCACAATATAACCGGCATAGGGAAACAGGTTTCTGGCTATCCCATTCTCTTCCTAGGAACCTTGAGTTCCATAGTTTTGGTTTGGTACAAAATGGGATATATTGGTTACTCCTTTAAGTACAGGTTACTCATTCACTATTGTGGGTTCTCGTGGTTTAAGATCGTTTCTTTAATTTTAAATGTAATGAATTTTAAACCATGAATCCATAATGTACCTAATGCGAAGTATGTAGCTCATTTATCCCATTTTTTTGAACCAAAGCTATGGAGTGCCATTGGAAAACATGTGTCGCAAGATTTCAAAGTGCTTCAAAAGCAAATTAGTTATTAGGGGGCGCACGCTTTAAGTGAAGACTTGCTTGGGGATTTCATAACTGATGAATAATAACTCAACATGAATCACTACTAAAAAAATTTTTCAAAATCCACTCGTGGGTGTTGCCACGTAACACAACTGCAATTTGGGCAAATATAGACCATAGCACTTATCAATTAGCGAAAACCTGAAGTCTCTAGGTGGCCCAGGGGCCAAGATCTCGACGGAACAGACAGACTACAGACAGACTTCAGAAAATCGAGCACATAAGCGAGAACCAACGTCGACGGATTTCTAAAATCGGTGGTTACCGCGAAAACCAAAAATCCCTTTCGGCTCGGCCGATCAGGTGTAGGTAGATTTCTTTCCGCCACTTGGTTCCAATATGGCGGAAACGGAATTGTCTGATTCACGAACTTGATCGAGATATTTATGAGTTACACCAACTCTTAAAGTTTAGCCTAAATAGGTTCATAATTACGAAAGTTAGAGTGTTTTTTGGAAGTGGTGTATGTAAACATATAAATATACTGGTACCATTACAATAGGTTTTTTAAAAATGCGCTGTGACAATCGGTTTTTTGTAAGCAACTAAATAAATTAAAAACACGAAGATTAAAATTTGAAATCATCTCTTACCTTTTCTTTGGTCATTATCACCTGATAACGTATGAAACTACGATGCAAAATGATTTAATAGGTAGTTTATTGCACCTGAATGTGTCACTAGATTGCCATTTTCAAGTATTGTATTATTAATACACGTCACCTCTAGACTGTCGCTCCTGAACTTATATAATTTTATATGTCATACTTTACTGATAAAACTTTCGTCGGTCAGTCGAGTGCATTATTTCGAGGCGAACGGACCTTATAGCGAATATTAAACATTAATGTGTTATATTTAAACAATTGGCGAACGATTTGAGGTAAAGTTTTCAAACGTTTCTTATACTAATTGGGCATGTTAATTGTTTAATCTTGTTATTGTATTAGTACTGGTTATTTTGTAACGTCCAAATGGCCCGCTTTGACCAGAAAGGCAAAATTTCGGTATGCCCAAATTCTCGTCCCACAAAGTGGTTATTTAATAATATTTTTTCAATTATTGCTACAGCCTAAAGCGCAACAACGTAATGATAGATTACTATAGTTCTGAATCGGTAACCGAAATTTTGTATACTTGGATGAGTAATTTCCAAAAAAGTGCAGTGATATTTTGAAAATCATCTCGTGTTAAGATTACGCGAATACGTTTAAAATTAAAAACAAAGCAATACAAAATTTCTCCTCGCTGAATAGAGAAATAGGGTGGAGATTAAATAGTATTTTCTGGTAGTTTCGAGAAAGGTATAAATTCTTCTTCAAAGGTTTTAAACCTTTTAACAGATTTTATGAGATTACTAATTTAGGTGGACGTATATTTTTGGCAGCCTATACGAGGCATTTTAAGCTTTCTTAAATAACTTTTTATTGGGTATAAAAATTTTTCACAAATTCGAAAATAGTGTAACTAGTTCTATTCTAAGTGGTAATGTTACACTGGAGTACCACAGGGATAGGAAACGGAAAATATTTTTTCGTATACCATTTTAATGTAAAATAGTAAAATATTCCCAGGTAATGAATCAAAAGATTTGTGTATAGTTATTACGGTGTCCTTGTGAGGAACACCCTATGCGAGTTCATCTGCAAACCACCACCTGAAACTAATCAGCAAGATCATTGAAAGGGTATTATATGCAGAGTGGTGCATCGATATTTAACAATGAAACCATTATTTTGATGTACCTAGCTAAAAGTGAATTCTGGAAACCATTTGGTAACCTCCATTTTAGGTGGTTCAAGGAGAAAATCTGTTTCGATAAAATGCATTGGTGGCAACCTCAAATAGCAGTACGCACCGGGCGCAATCACTTCTGGGAGCGCTTCTCCAAAATCAAGTTAATAAAAACTTATTCTGCCCTCTACAATGAGCAAAATCAGCTTAAACAGTCTCGCAATGTTGTCCATAGAAAAAGAAACCTCTCTAGAAATCAATTTTGTTGATGTAGTAAACAAATTAGTGAAATAAAGACACGTCGTCATGTGTACGAGCTGTTCCAAATTGCTTGTTTTCGATGTTTTTGGGGGATATTTTGAGAACTAAAAGAGAGCCGTGCGCGCGGGTGCATCATCCTGTTGAAACCAACAGTTTCCAACTACTCAATACAGTGTGTCCTTTTTTTACGGGCCATATAAAAAATAAAGTTGATGATGATTCTCCGAAACGAAACGTTGCATTGAAAATCTCTCAACGCTGTCTTGTAGAGCTGAAAAAGTGGCAATGAGAAAGTGTTTTTAATTTGTTTGTATCTGTTCAAATAGCATCAGACAAAAATAAAAACGAAATCGGCAAATTTAGGAAGTTCCGAAGTAATCTGAATTTTTTGATTTACTCTTTAACTGCATAACTTTTCGCTAATTTGGTCATCTTTGTGTTCTCTATGGTTTCCTAGATCTCCATGATAGAAATCATTATCTTGGACACAGTGTATAGGTAGTTCATATTTCAGGAAATGCTCAAAATAACAGTATTTTAATAGAATTTGCTCATGTATGTATCTCAAATAAGTTAGACTTTAGAGTGATTTATATTGATTACAGAGATTTAACTATTAATTAATTTAATCTATTAAAATAGTGTTATTTTGAGCATTTTTGGACTTTTTCGCTGTTTTCACATTCGCCCAAGTGGAAAACAAGCAATTTGGAACACCCTGTAAATATCTGTTTGCATAGTACCTACCAAGCTGTCAATTTGGTAGAAAAGGGAAGAATTGGGAGGGGGGGGGGGATGTTAGGGCGCAATTTTGGTAGGCCGCTCCGGGCCCAGCGGTAGCTACACGCCACTGAGCAGTAGGTACAGACCTTTAGCACTATCAAGAGCATAATAAAGTTTTAAAAGAAAATAAGATTACTTAATTGGACGATTTCTTACTAGGAAGCTTTTAACTTTAAGACGGTAACGAAATGATGCCTTACTCATTTCGATAGTAAATTTGAAGCGAACCTCGATAATTTTGACCTGGAGCGTTATTTGAATATCTAATATGCTTCTTCTGCCCATAACCTACATATAATTGTGATAGGTTTTTTAGTTAACCGTGTAATCGTTTTGAAAGTTCATTAAAGCTTTTAAGGAGGAGGATTCGAAATGATTGTTGCCGTTTGTAAAGTTACAGCTTTAATGGGGGAAAAGGGCGGCGGAGAGGACTCGTCCTAAATAACAATTACAACTTTATTCGAGATAATTAGAGAAACGCGTGGCACTACTTAATGCAAAATAGATTTTCATATTCCATCTTGATTAAGTAATTTGCATAAACCTTTGAGGAAAAATTAATTTGAGCGCGCTAATTTTTATAAAACAAGCAGTTTGGAAAAATATGCGTGTTTCTTTAGTCCGGAGTGAAATTTAACGTAATGTTTTTAGTGATTAATTAAATAAAAATAATTATTTCCTGAGATAAAAAATATCTTGAGGGCCACTTTAGAATGCGTAATATGTAATGGTGCAAGTAAGGTTAGTTTTTAATAAGAATTAGTGGCGCTTTGGAATGCATGATTAAGATTTGTGAGTGGGTTAATGGGGCTGTTTATGCAATTGCAAAGGTGTTTTGGTAGGCGTGTATACTTGTACACTGATGTGGTAGCCTGGTGGTGTATGGGGTAGGTGGGTGACGTACTACCCCAAAAAGCAGCCGGCTTGCAGCTGCCGTCCCTTATATTAAACAGAACAGGCCGGGTGGCTGGCCATTCGAGGGTAGCGAGTACGCGAGTTCTCTTCGTGTTTAGTAAGTTGCTAGCGAACGTAGTGGTCTCCTTAGTCTAGAAGCCGAGAATTATAGCGGAAACAGAAGCCGACCCCTTAGCGAGCTCCCCTCCCCTAAGCAGACGTACCACACGGCTGCGGCGTCGGCTTCCACAGTCTACATCTGGCGCTTACTCGCTGTGTTAGTTGTCTTGCACCGTTCAGTTATACGTGTTAATGGATTACGCTGTGGCGTTATGGGGTGGCATATCATAAGCTAAATGTTAAATGTGTGTTGTGTTATTGTGATTGTCCTCAAATGTGTACGCAACTAACGTTGCTTTTATTTAACTTCTGTGAGTGTTAAAAAAGACGATTGCCTATGGCGTGGTGTTGCAGATCGCCCCTGAGGTAACAGCACCTGGAAGTTGGTGAACCCTCACCGAAGGATAACGACAATCATCATGTCTTGGATATTATACACTCTAGTCGGGCTTTTTCTTGCCCTGCACCAGGTAAGCCTAGTTGTCTAGCCGCCAATATTAGCTCTTTGTCGACATTCAAAAAACTTTTTTGTATATACACAAATATAAATTTAGACCGCACATTGAACAAAATACTCGCATTCTATTTAAAATTATTCAACGCGGATGGCGTGAGGTGGTGAAAACTTTTCTTTTTGGCCAGTGTCTCACGACCTATTTTTTTTAAACGTTGTAAACAAACTGGCTGCTATGAATTAATTTCGGACAAGATTCATACCCGTGTTCTGTCTAGGCCAAATCTTCCGGAGTATTCGAATTGCGATTGAAATCATTTGACAACGAAGCGGGCAAAGACGACTTGGGAAAGTGCTGTAGCGGAAAATTGGGAGAAAATTCCGAATGTAGCGATTACTGTCATCCACGATTTCGTGTTTGTCTCAAGGAATATCGAGTTAACATCGACCCTACATCGCCATGCACATTCGGAGACGTTACGACTTCTGTACTTGGACCAAATTTCGAAAATGACACGACCCAAGATGGTTTTGAAAATTCCATTCGATTTTCATTTCCATTCACGTGGCCGGTGAGTTTTTCTTGTCTATTTATATATGAATGCATGAATCCGATTACAACCCCTTTCAACATCCACCACCGTTTCGCTCATCGTTCATTCACATACCTACCCTTACATAAGTGTAGATTAATAAATTGAAATGTGACTACGAGAGCGAAGCGGTATATTGGCGAAGTCTTAGATTTTTTCAATAAATTTATTGATCAAACCGAATCCTTCTATAGAACTTCCTTTTATTAGCTATAATCATGACAACTAAATATGTTCGGTTGAAATTTATCGACGCGATTGAAAATTTGGTATACAGGATGTTCCACTTATGCAACCTTTACGAGAACCTCTAATTCACTACATTCCCATTACAATTTCTAAAATAATGCAACAAATTTTTTTTAACTAAATACGTTAAAATTGGAAAGCGTATCACGTAGGAAGACGTTTCCGTGTTTTCAAATTCTTCGCATTTTACTTATGCAAATGTAATAATTCCGCAACCGAAAATGCCATGCCTTTTGAAACCCTATCTCCAAATGTCCACATCCTTTAGCGAGTGTAAAAATGCGTCTTAATATTAAGTGAAATTTTTTTTTAATTACAGGGCACATTTTCGTTAATTGTCGAAGCATGGCATGGAAATCTGACGTCAAATTCAGGAGGTAGGTAAAATCCATTTTTTAATAACACGGAAATACGTACGTAATTACGTTTTATTTAGTTTTTTTACACTTGAAAAGACAAACGATTCCACCATTGTTTCTTATTTATGTTTAACGGGTTTTATAAAATTGCTTTGAGATTCTTACGGCTCGAAATTTTGCTTCGTACGGTATAGTGCAGTGGAAAATATTCTGGTCAGAACTTGACGTGTACAATTGAATGTTGAGATTTTAATTGTTTTTGACAATGGACAAAGGAACACGGATTTTGTAGCAATTAAGACAATTTTCTGGCCACCCGTAGTTTAAAAAAGTGTATTTTTTTATGAAAAGGCTGTACATTACCAGGTGCTTTGTAGAATAACCGTCCTCCGACCCTTCTCTATATGTGTTTTACAGGGCCGGTTGTGCAGTTGACATAAGTGATAAATAGACGGTGGACCCTCTATGACCAGTTAACCCCACAATCTTTGATTTTCGATACGGAAGCATTCTTTCCGGTATTAATCGTTTGGCGCCTTTTTATATTTAATTAAAAAAAATCAATGGCGCCGTTGAGTCTTTTCGGATATTGGTGAAGCTGTAAAGTGTCGTTAACGCTTAGTTCTGTGCTAATGAAGGCAATGCTATTTTGGCAATGGAAGGCGACCCGATTTCCATACGTTTACGGTTCTTTTTGCACACTTGAGGATACCGCTTCCTGCGCGTTTTACAGTTGTGGGGTAGTAGGTGGCTCCATACGCCTTTACTAATGGAATCAAATATTCTAAGAGAAGAGATCATTAAGGAAATCTGATATAGACTTGAACTTGAACGGCATAGGAACTAATTAAACTTGTTCACACGTTATATTAAGTTCTGTTGGCATCATAAAGGTTATAGTATATTGTCGAGGCCAGGAAAAATATATTATACCTGTTCTAAAGCGCGGTTACTGCCGGTGATTTATAATTTAGTATACGAAAATTTATTACTTTTTCACCGTTTCGAGTACGAAATCGAGCATTTTCTTCGAGGCTTGTTCGGTTGGGGTGTGATTAACGGGGACCCGTTAATTATGTTAAGAACCTGACGCGATGCGGCTATTTATTTTAGAGAATGCTTTGTGTATTTTTTTAGGAACTTTGCTATTGATTCGGCGAGGAAATGTACGTTGAGCTTTCGGGAGAATAATGTAGGTACAGAAACTTGCACAAAGCACTTCCTTGGAAGATATTATGAGCATGCGATTTAGAGCGCTACACCGGATGTCCTGTTCCTTAATTCTCCCACAAGTTGGGAATATTTGCCTATCTTAAATTTCTTCTCGGCTCACCCCTCGGTCGTGATAGATTCAATTATTAACTTTCCAATATTGGTAAATACGCGCTCCTTTGCATTTATGTAAATTATTTTCTCGCTCTCATTGATCCGGTGGCGATTTCTTTTTTAAGTGTAATTTGTTTTACCTGACTTAACTTCGGACTTCATTATATACATAGTATACAATACCGGTAATGATGCTTCAAGTTTTATGGCATGTGAAGAATTTTACATACACCGGATACAGCTGCGGCGTGCAGGATGCTCTCTGCTCGATGCATCATGCAGGTGTACCCTGTTTCTCATATGTCTGTCTTAGCGACCCCAAATTTATTTCTTAATTTCTTATCGAGAGTGTTTTGTTTCAGTGCTTATTAGTCGGCTAATGAGGCAGCGATGGCTCGACGTAAGCGAAGAGTGGACCGAAGATCTTCACAACTCGAAATACTCCACGTTGAAGTTTGAGTATCGCGTAACGTGCGAGCAGCATTATTACGGAAAGGGTTGCGAAAATTTCTGCCGGCCGAGAGATGATAATTTCGGGCATTATACCTGCTCTGCTGTGGGAGATCGCGTTTGCTTATCTGGCTGGACTGGCGATTACTGCACCAAAGGTAAGTGCACCTCCTCCGAAAGGAAACTCACTTATAAGCTAAATGGAGCCCGGGGCTTCTTCCGTTTGTTTATATCTATTTATGCAAATCGGTCCCGCGAGCAATTAGGATTCTGGTGTAAAAAAAGCTAGACCGAAACTTATACATAATAACGGATATACGAGCACTAATTTAGGCAATTGATAAAATTATGTGCATTTTATATTTCGACGATTCGGTAATAATTTATTCCGTCTAAATAATAAAGGCCGGTGTATAAATAGAGCGCGATAGAATAATCGAAACAAAAAATATGAATTTTGATCATAAAACAACAAAAACTTTGACCGCGGAGCCTAAGACGTGAGCAACTCAGCTGCTGTCGACTTTGCAGCCGGCCGTCTTCCCACGATACCAAACATACCTGAGTGCATACAGGGTGCTCCGTTCCACATTATTTATTACACAAACTGTATTTTTTAAACAGAATATTGAACTCCGCTTTATTATGATCGTTATTTTATGGATATAATTTTGTTTCAGCTCGTTGTCTACCCGGTTGTGACGAACAGCATGGTCATTGCACTGTACCTAATGAGTGCAAGTAAGTATGAAACTATCTATTTAAAGAGAAATTTTTATTGATTCGTGGATTATCGCATCTCTTTGTGGTGAACTTGAAACGGTCGGTCTATAATTTACGGAAGGTAGTGGTTAGAAGGCCCACT
Source organism: Photinus pyralis (assembly GCF_008802855.1). Taxonomy (NCBI): domain Eukaryota; kingdom Metazoa; phylum Arthropoda; class Insecta; order Coleoptera; family Lampyridae; genus Photinus; species Photinus pyralis. Next base: position 11,142,845 of record NW_022170509.1, on the reverse strand, counting down.
GTCTTAGCGGAAGAAGCTGTGTACAGTACAGTGTATGCGGATTGGGACGGCGACCCGTAAGTAACCTTTCCTTGACCTGCATACTTGCCACCGGGCAGCGTGGGAAAAGGCTCTGTAGGCGTGTTGCATCCCCGCAGAGCTCCGCGCTTACCTTGGTCTGCGATTCAAGCTGCAACTCAATGAGTTCCTCGATACAATCCGAATAAACTCGCTCCCGAAGACATGATTAGAATAACTAAGAATGCCCAATTGTACTTCGGCCTACTGCCTCAAGTAAAATTCTCAACAATATTATCGCGTCTCGCTTATGTATTCAACTCTTATATATAGAAAGACGTACGCGTGTGAAACACATACCCTTACCTTGCCGATTGATTTTATTTAGATGCTTCAAGTCTTAGTCATGCGATAATCCATCAATTACGAACGCTTATTAAATCGCGCAATTTATTACAGATGCCAATCGGGTTGGGAAGGCCCTTTATGCAACGAATGTCAACGTTATCCCGGCTGCATGCACGGTACGTGCGTGAAACCCTGGGATTGCATTTGCAACGAAGGTTGGGGCGGACTTTTTTGTAACCAAGATCTCAATTTCTGCACGAATCACAAACCTTGCCGCAACGGAGGCACTTGCCGAAACACCGGACCAGGAAGCTATACTTGCACATGTCCCCCCGAGTTTACCGGCAGCGAATGCGAAATAGCAATCAACGACTGCAGCACAAAACCCTGTCTTAACGGCGGCACATGCAGCCCAAACGGCACCTACCACATATGCCTATGTCCTCGAGGTTTCAATGGACCCCATTGCGGTACTGCGATTCAATCTTGTGATGGAAAACCTTGCAAAAACGACGGAATTTGCCTAGACACCGACAGAGGATATACGTGTAAATGTAAGGCGGGGTTTGTTGGGGATAACTGTGAGCAGCCCATCAACCACTGCCTTCCAAATCCTTGCCTAAATAATGGATCCTGCGTTCACAATGCTAACGGCTTCCGATGCGCCTGTCCTTCGGGCTTTACGGGTCATAGATGTGAGACTAACATAGACGATTGCCAAGATAACCCATGTTTAAATGGTGGGACGTGCGTCGATAAAGTTAACGAATTTTATTGTCAGTGCGTGCCCGGGTTCGTCGGTTCTCTTTGCCAAACACGCGTAGACTATTGCACCACCAAACCTTGTGCAAATGGTGGAACTTGTATAAAATTGACGAACGACTATAGGTGTAAGTGCGCCCCAGGTTTTACGGGTAAAGACTGTAGTGCAGAATTAGACTTATGTCAGTCACAACCGTGTCGGAACGGAGGTACGTGCGTGAATCGTGTCCACGACTTTGAGTGCCATTGTCCTGGCGGCTTCTTGGGTCGCACGTGTGAAAAAACTTTATCCACTGTAGATCAATGTTCGGCGCATCCCTGTCGAAACGGGGGATCGTGTATTAACGGCGACAGTGGTTTCGAATGCCGATGTTTACCGGGATACTTGGGCCTTACGTGCGAAGAAATCACTTCCAGCGTGTCCCCAAGCGCTCAAGTCTCGTCAAAATCCCAGCTAACCACCGAGCATGTTGTTGTGATAGCAACTATCTCCACGTTCGTGCCGTTCCTAGTACTGATCGCCGTTGGAGTTATTGTTTGCTTGAAGCAACGGCGAAAGAGAGAGAAGGCTCGTGCTGATGAAGAGGCAAGGTTGCAAAACGAGCAGAACACCGCTCATAGCAGCTTTTCCAAGAGTGGTGCGGCGATGTCGACGGAGGCCCATATGATAAAAAATTCGTGGGGAAAGTGTACCAACAACGTGCTAAGCTCGAACTTACCGTCCCCAGAAGACTGTATTACATCTAGCATAAGTGTTAGTGATAATGAATGTTTCGCGAAACCTTTACACCAAGTGATCGACGGACGTTCTGTGTATACGCTGCAAAGAACACGATCTCAAAAACAACTTAACACCGAATCGGGTCAGCGTGCTTCAGTGCTACTCTCTGCCAAAATGCACGAGCACGAGTACGAGCCTATCAAGCGACTCTCCCTAATGTCGAATTCCTCGACCATATGCGGAGTTAAGTAAGTGCGCTAATGTTTTTTTTCAATTTCCGATGCTTATTGCTCTTTCTTTATTAGCGACCCATCGTTGTTGAAAAGGCCAATGGATAAAGATCCCAGTGGCGTTTATGTGATAGAAGAACATTTTCATCGACCTGATGCGATAAACCAAGGTCTGATTGCTACCGAGGTGTAGAGTGTATGGAGGAGTGGAACGTATGTGATGTCGACCTCAACGGCAGTTAATAGGAGCAAGTTGTACAGCTATTTATTACCGGCTTCCACTTGCTGCCGTTTAGGGCGCCTATAGAAGTTAATTTATTTTTGCATGTGTACTTATTATTATTAGGTTCCCAAGGTCCATTGTCCAGATTATAGCGCCAAATTCGTGATGCCGCTCTCGTAGCCGCCAATACTAACAACCAGATTTTTCTCTAATGGCTCTATGTGTATATGTATATATTTCTTAGGGTTATTTTCTTTCTCTTAATATTTTCTATTTTTATATTTATTTTGTTAGCCATTATTGGAGAGTACTGGTTGGTGCGAACCAAAGACTTTGACGTATTCAAGAGTCTTGTCTTGCGAATTTGGCGCATGTTCCTTTTCTCAAGTAGAATGTAACTAATTTAACACAATGATTGTGTTTGTCTTTGTAATATGTGATCATTTGAAACAAACTAAGTCAGAACTGTCTAAATGGGCGTTTCGCAGTATTTTTAAGATCTGTTAGCTACCTAACTTTTGGCTTGCGATAGGTAAGCGATTAATCTTCTCGTCTCAACGATGGGAAGACTAATCACTCTTTGTGACCAGAAGCGACTGATGTTATATGTATATTGGTATCAGCCTTAGTATTAGATAATAACGAATGTCTTTGAGCAAAGATATCATGTTCCTCTAGTTATGCTAAGTCATGTCATTATTGGTTCACAAGAACTGAAATTCTCCTGTTCTTGTAAACTGATCATATACTTGTTGTATTAATGAATAACGTGAACAAGTTGAATTTGAAGACTTAATAATCGTCAAAAGACCATTTGTAATATATTATGTACATTTATAGTGAGAAGTAATTGTAAACTTTATGTCAATATTATAATATCAATTATTATGATTGTTCTGTTTCTTGATACAGTTTCTTACACGGTAAACTGTATTGTTTAGTAAATTTGTTCTATAAAATGATGACTATTATTTGCACCCCTTACCCCTTGAGTGCAAAAAGAGTATATAATTCCATAGAAATAATGTAATTCTTACCTAAAAACTCAAGTGTAAAAAACCGCATCCTGATCCTTCAAAAATGGAGCGGTTGTAATAACAAGATACGAAGAATTGCATATGATTTTCAATGGAGGAATTACAATTATTTAACACTCGCGTTCGGGAACACGACTTTTAATCCGGCTCATTCAATAGCACTGATCCTTGAACTCATAGACATGGCGAAGGTTTGACATCGCCGTCTCTTTCCGTTCTCGAGTTAGACGAGGAACAGGCAGACGGACAAAACCATCACATAAGGTAAGGTGTACAAGCCTACTTTTGTGGGCTTTGAATAAGTAATGGGAACGAGTGACCTAGTTTATTTGATGGGGTATACCATTTTAATTTTATACCCCTTTGAAGGGTGCGTCCAGCACGTGGTGTAACTTTGGAATCGTATGTAGAGTTTTTGGATTTACATTTTATTCTCATTGTTTTCTCAGATACAATATAACAAATAATGTCTTTATAAAAATTTAATTTCCCGAATCGGGCAATTTTGAAAAAATCCGTCCGATTAATTTTCCCCGTAACTGTAATAACAAAGAAATTGCAACATGTCAAAATTGAGGACTGTTGATTTGGTACGCACCTATACGTGTTCAATTACAATATATTATTTTATACTAAAAACCAGTTAAAACAGTCCGAAATAAGAAAAACTCAAATGTTCCCGACAAGCAAGATAGATAACAGTTTTACGTTATTATGTCGTTTCCTTTTACGCCTGGCCGATTATCTAATTGCTAAGTTAGTTTTAACTATTCCAAAGCGAATTATCTGATTCAGATTTATTTCAGTTAAATTATTCAAAACATAAATTTGCCTGCCAATTAATTTTTAACGTGTGTTTTTCCCCCAAAAAGTTATAATCTAGTGGGCAACTTTATAAGAGAGGTGAAGGAAATCGGACGGTCAACTTTTTGTAACACATTATCATCTGAAATACAAAAAAATGACGAAAATGAAAGATATGTACTTTCCAAAAAAAATTTGTTGGATCGCAGATTCAAAAATTAGTTCTAATTGTCATTATAGACGTGGAGCTGGCTACAGAAAAATGTTAGTTATCGTTATATGGCTGATTTTTGTTGTAAAGTATCCTGATCAAGTAGAAATCGTCTTGTCTGTCAGCGACATCCCGTGGCTTAAGGCAGAGAGGGAGCGGTCAAATATGTTAAATTTAATCAAACTTACGACCATTGAATAAAAAACACTTTATTCAATGATAGTGTTTTTATTCAATGGTTCCGAGTATACGTATTTATCTCTGGCGGCTTTATTTTGAACCCGACCGAGAAAAGTGCAAATTTTAAAAAAATAAAATGCTTTAACGTTTTAATTTAAAATTTCTTAAAAACTAAGAAACTCACAAAAGAACTGTAATGGACTATTTTGTAGAGTTTATTATGCCACATTAGCCAGTGTATGCTATATCTATAGATCGTAGCCATATTATAAAATCCGCCGTTTTATGATTATAAAAATGCGACAGTAGAAACATTTTTTGTGGAAAACTGCACTAATAGAAAGTGACGAAGTAACTCGGTCATTATGTGGGAAAGGTAACCTACCCTTTTTTTAAATAGTATTTTCCAGTTTTTATTAATTTTTGTAAATCTAAATTATTTTATGCGTAAACGGTTTTTTGAAAATCGGATCTCAAAGCCTTCTCCATAAATTTATTGTTTAGAGGAACGATGGATAATGTTAAAAAAACGGTTTTTTAATTATTGTAGTTGTTTAGACATTTCTAACAAATGTATCTCTTCGTAAAATAAATTGCTTTCTGTAATCTAAGTGCGGCAGACCTACTATTTTTATGATTTACGTAAATACGATATAATTATCCTTTATCCTATATGTAAAAACTGCTCAAAAAGTGTATACAGAGTTCTGAGGGATTATGTAACACTTCTCAGTGTTGAGAATGCGAAAACTTGTTTTTTTTTAATGGAATCCCCCGTGTTGTATTGTCTATATTTTTAACTTTTAATCATCTAGAATGTATTTATTTCATAATCCATGATCGAGTTTGAGGAAAGAGTGTATTCCGTATTATATAAAATTAGTGTGGGATGCTTTAATCACGAGAGTGACTGTCACAGTTGACAGTAGTAAAAACATACCTATTAATTATATAGAATATTATCGTTCACGTTTTTCAAAGTTGCAAATAATAGTATAATTAATTAGTAAACAAATAAAAGGAACTTGCTATTTTCAAATGGGAGAACCATGGCATAAATTCCTAAGCACCCTGTATACATTTTTCAAGAGTGGATACGTGTTAGAAAAGAGGCCCTGTCTTTTCTAACACGTATCCGTATTTGCAAATACGCGGCGACCTTGGGTATAACCGGAAATGGTATAAAATTGAAAATATTTCAGCTGAAACGAGCCCATATGTACAACTTTTCGCAAAAATATTCGCATTATTATCTGATGTAAAAATCGACTCTTGTTGTTTGACATCCTATATCAGAAATGTAAGTTTATGGCGATTTGCACCGCCAGTAAAATTTTAGCTGAAATTAAGATTAAAAGTACTGCCTAATATCTATCTATAGCACCGACTGCTGCGATGATTGTGTCTCAGATTGTGTTACTTAATTTTATACGGTGCCAATATAGAAACGGGCATTATCGTCACAAAATTAAAACAATAAATCACCTTTTATAACAAAGAAGTTAAAGTTATGCCAATTGCATTTCAGTCGTATATAAAAGACTTTCAGAAATTATCACATTTGTATACTGTAGTTTAATCAAACGTAATTCAGAGATAATCGTTTCTATTTCAGATTATCTAATTAATGTTCAGAACTGATACGAGTAAATGATGGTTGTGAACTGGATCCGACGAAATCTGCTCTACACGCAGTTTTCAGAACATTTTATTATTCTGAAATACATACAGTCGCTCGTAATCAATTAATTATTATAAAATGCTAGTAATTATTTCCGCATTACGTATTACGTTACGAGTATGAAATTCAACTGGTCTTTTCTGAACGACACACTGGGATAATGGGAAGAAGAAGCAGAAATCAGCAGCTTTCATCGAGCATTATACAAATCATTCAACTTCATTGACCATGTACTTTCCGCATACGCCTTGATAGTATTGATACGAAAGGGTTTAAACTTGCGCTTTTCAAACTACACCTGGAGTGGGCAGATTACAACAAAGAAATTTTAGAAATTGCACTATTATCATCCGTCCGGATGACTTGGTCAATGTTGGTTTCTAATAATTTGCAACCAGTTGGTTTTTACCTGGTAATTCGGTTAATAATCAGATGATAAGTTTCCTAGACATTACATTTTTTTGGAGAAGAAAGTTGGAAGTGATAGTCATTAGTTTACGTCATATACTTCAAGGAATCTGTGGTTTTGGAAAATGAAAATCTATTTGTGAGCGAGCTGTGAAATTTGAAAGGTCTACTGGACATCAGACAATTACCACCAACAAGTTTGCGTTACGAAAAAAGTTTTGACACATGATGGAGGCGACGAAGATGTGTACCCATAGCTAGTTTCGATCGCACCAAATCCACAAGAGGCAAATAACGAAACGTTGAAATTGAATCAATAATATTTTCTCATGTCTGCTTGCAGTTTGCAGGGTGAAAATTGTTTGTTGCTCAAAGTCGAGAACAATTGTTTTACTTTATTCCCTAAGGAACACGTACTACATTTAGGTAGATCAAAGTTATAAATCAGCTGTCTGTGGAAAAATATTCAGGGTGGCTTATTTGCAGTGAACAGTACTGGGTTACAAAGATCTTCCAAGGCTTTATTCATAAAAGAAGTAGAAAAAATGCCAATGGGAAAACTTGTGTATAATTTTACGTAGAAATCAGCCGCGTAAAAGTAATGTCTATAAAAATGAACCCCTATTTCACCTGGTCACGCAATAACTTTAGAACGACTTTACCGATTTCATTAATCGTTTTTCGTTTTTTTTTCGTAGAAGGTTCTTACGGAAAGCAAAACAGAAAAATTGCAGAACCATCGCGCGTTTGACAGTTGGCGCGCCGCAATTGTTTAAACAGCTACATCGATCGGCGGTTTATTTATGATCGGTCCGCATCTATCCATCAATTTATTAACGAGCTCCTAGCGAGTTTATAATTTTACGGTGTCTGTCCGTCCGGTAGCACAATAACTCATAAACGAATGGACCGATTACGATGAAATTTTGCAGGTGGATTCTTTATCAAATTTGTAGATCGGAGTTCGTGAATTGACATGTAGCCCAAAAAATAAAGTAGGCGTTAGTGATGAACATAAAATTCAATATGCGCATAGCTTTAGCCATATAAATAGGCCAGTAAATGACAGTTTTGGCGTGTAATTTTTCACGCCTCGACGGATTTAGGCTCCTCTTACCCTCTACTTCAAAGGTGAACTTGAGCCCAGGGTTGCTTTTAATTGGGGGGTGAATGCCACCCTTTCTCCGGGGGGGGGGAGATACGTTCAAAATAAGTCCGGAAATTGATAAATTGAGTAATTCTAAGTAATTTTTCTTCTATAGAGTTTTTTGACTAAGTCAATAGTATTCGAATTATTTGCCAGTGAAAATGTTCATTTTTCAACAAATAAACCAGGTTTTCAGACGGTTTTTCACAAATAACTCTAAAAGTAAGTATTGTATCAAAAAAAGTATTCTTAGCAAAAATATAGCTAATAAAAAAAACAAACAAAATGGTCTATATATGGAAGTCTGTAGACCCAGTAGAAGCAAAGTTGTAGCTCATGTAAAGTAGGTTCTCATTCGTCAAATTCCAAATCGAGTACTTCAACGTGAAATAACCAAAAAATGTAGCACTTTTCTGGAAAAACTTATGAATACTTTTTTAAAGTGTTTGAAAAAACCTTTCTTTTTGTTTTTAAGAAAAGTTCCTAGCATCAAAACTAAGTGAGTTACGCTCAAAATAAAGTTGGTCTTTTTTTTGGTAAAAAAAATCGAGGAAATCACCCCCTAATTAGCACCCCAATTGTAATTAAGCGTTACCGCTTTACAGTTTACTTTATTTATGTATTGTTTATATGATCTGTAAGTTTGACCGGTGCAAAGTGCCTATTTTTGAAAAAAATGTAGTTTTGAAGTAAACAAAAATTCTGAAATTTTGAAAAATTGCCTTTTTTTACAATAACTTCAAAAGTATTAGTGATACGAAAAATTTACAAGAATAAAAAAATGTAGCTTTTGCTTTTCTGAACATTTTGCTTTTTTTGTTTTTCTGTAAAACAAAAATTGGTTAAGATATGACTGTTCAAAGTTTGCATACACTCATCATTAGTGACTCATTCGAGCCCTTTCAACTACAACCCTTTCAAAAATAGGGGTTTAAAAAAAAATTAAAATGAATAATCTTATAGCTTTTAAAAAACCTACAAAATGGTTTTTTAAAGCACTTCGTAGCTTATTTACATATTTAATACGTCAAAACGCGTGTAGTTACTGGAGCATTGTAAGGTACACATAATGTGCTATTAAGGCACAGACATACTTTCACTCATCCTTACAAACTATTATATGTATGTGTATATTTATATAAATAAATCATATTTTCGGTTCCCTCGTGTAGTCTTTTTATTAGATAATTCGACGTTTCGAAGGTCTACTTTGCCTTCTTTATCAAGAATTACAGATTGTGACTTTGATTTATAATTATAAATCAATTTTATAAGGGTAGAAATTATGTGGTAAAAAATCAAAATAGCAAAGAAATCTAAATTTAATGTTCCTGTATAATTAAATAATCCCAAATTGCTTGAATTTACAATTATATGATTAAGGGCCGGTTGTTCAATCACGGTTTAAACTGCAGATTAGGTAATCCGTAGTTTAAGATAATCCACAGTTTATCTTTTATTGCGTTGCTCATTTGCAGTTTAGGGAGAGTTTAACTAAACTGCGTTTAATGAAATTTCTATTGATGGCAACACTGCAATCCGCTCAAATTTTGACGTTTACGCTATTCAACCTTCAAATTTGGTTTGTTTACAAGCGTGTATGTTGTTTTGTTCGTGATTGAAATAGTGTCTGTATTTTTTGTGTAATTAATCGTGGGTAGTAACACCGTTTGGAAATGGAGAATGCTGATTTAATACGGAAGCGACCGCGATCTGTAAACTTCAATCCAACTGAAGAAGCGATGCTTTTGCAGCTCGTCAGAAAGTTTCGAGCAACAATAGAATGTAAAAAAACCGACGTTCTTAATAACCGCATCAAAGACGCTGCATGGAACCAACTGGCTGAGGAGTTTAATGCTGCAGGAGGTCAAGGAAGGGATGCGAAAACACTCAGAAGTAAATATGAAAATATAAAAAAAGGTTTCAAAGAAAAAATTCGCAAATGAAAAGAGATATTTAAATGCTACTGGGGGAGGGCCAGCGAAGAAAATAATAACGACGGATGTAGACGAGCAAGTAAAAGAATTGCTTGGAACGACCGACAGGTTCTTCTTCATCGTCCAAAAACAGCTGCATTAGCTCCAAAAAACCTTAATCATCAGTAATTGGCTCATCAAAATCCGTGTAGTTCATCTTGATTAACAAACCATGAGACCAACACGCCAAAATGAAAAGAATAACGTTTTCGCGTTTGTTTGATTTAGTAGGTATTGGGGGCTATGTTTGACGGTTTAGGAGCGTTAAACGGCCCTCTTTCACCGTTTAGTTAAACCTCTAATCTAAACGGAGTTTAACGTTAAACCGCAGTGGTGCAATGCATTAAACTAAGCTTACAGCTTTAAACGCCAGTTTAAGCTAATCTACAGTTTAAACCATGATTGAACAACCGGGCCTTAATATAAATTGATATTTATTCACTCCTTTAAAAGATTATTTGAATCAATTACCCGCTTTAATTTACAATTATACGACTTTTTTCTAATAGGGGTAGTTTTTTCCCCTAAAAAATAAAAGCAACTCTGGGCTCAAGTTCAACTTTGAGCAGTCGTTAAGTGTTTGTGGGATCAATCTGGAAAATTCATGTTTTTCACATGACCAATTGTATGTCGCCTGTCGGGACACCTTCGAAATTATTTATTTACGCCCCAGAAAACCAAACTAACAATGTTTTTCAAAAAGCATTGCAAATGCTGTGTTTTTGAAATCATTTTTCTGATTATTTACTCCAACTCGAATTGAATAATACGTAAGACATTTTAACGTCTGTGGGGTTCATATACTTTTAAATGGAAACCGTATTTGAATCGTCATCACTTTTAATCATAAAAAAACCCAAATAAACTACTTATAAAGAAGATCGACAAGTGACAAAAGCGGTGTAATCCTACGGGGTCATGGGATTTGGACCAATTATAATAGGCTTGTTACATGCGGCATATACACGGTGTCCATTTTTCGAGTGCCACCATGGTGATCTCGCTTATCTTAAAAGATAGAAATTTGGTTAAATGAGGGCAAAGTTGCGAATTTTCGAAAACGAAAATCTGTTTTCATGGTAAACTAATCGTACAGACATTTCCAATCAACACATTATTGAGACACTGTTTAGGATGATGGAGAAACACGTGGCAATTTTAGTTTTTTTTATGGGCGCCGTTTTGGATGTTAACATTTTGAGATTACGTCTTTTTTTCTCTTTGCAACGATATATCACACATGGTGGTTCGCAGTATCACATTTTCTGCGAAGAATTCTTTGCAAAAACAAAACGTTCTTTTGTTGTGAACAAAAGGTGGAATTACTTCATGTAGTGTCATTTACATTTGTGCTAGTTTTGTTGCGAAAATATTATTTATTCTTATGTATTTTGTTCCAATTTGAATTATAATTTTTTTGCAAAATGAAGGTTCAATTCTGTTCAGATGAAAATCGAATTTTCTCAACACAATTAGTTCCCTGCCAACGCTGCAACCAGACAGATGGGTCAAACTGCCAAACTTTTGTTCACAGTAAAAAAAAGCTTGTTTTTCCAAAGCACTCTTTCCAAAAAATTAAAAATTGAAAAAATATAGATCGTTTATGAGGTTGAAAGTACAGCAGTTTGATGGTTTACTTTGAGGCAAAGTTCCTACAATTTCAAAAACAAACACTGTTTTTCGAGCTGGAATCCCAGCAAAAGTGAAATTGCAAGTTATTTTATTTTCTTGCAACCGGCGCTAATTATCGCTTTCGACAAACTTTTTTCGGAGTGTCTGAATTAGCTATAAGCAAATTTATTCCGGTGGTTTTGGATGCTACCTATGAATACTTGTAGGATGACATCAAGGTAAGTAAAATAAAAACATCCGTTATAAAACTTATATTTTAACAGTACATTGAAATGTTACGAACGTTTAATTCAAGAGAAATCAGTGAACATTTTGCAAATAATTGAGGCAAGTGTATCTGAGGCATTGTTCGGTTCTTCTCTGCTGGATAACTCTGGAAGCGATATGTAAGCTCGAACTGAGGGTGGGGTGAGGATGAGGGTGAGGATGTGGATGTACAATAAAGGCTTAAAGACCTGGAAGCTAATGATGAAGGACAATAATTGGCCTTGCCAAACTTCTTCATCAGGAAACTGCAAAAAATTACTTTTTATATTATTTGTTGATTTATTTATATATACCTACCTATATGTTTTCAAGTGCCTACAACTGATGAAGAGTGGAACAAGATCGAAAAAGGCTTCAATGATAGATGGAATTTCCCTTGACGCTATGGTTGAATGGCGGAAAACACGTTTCGATTGAAGCACGTTTTCACTGTGAAGGAATTTTACAACTACAAGGGCTCCAAGAGCATTGTGTTGCTTGCCATAGGTGACCATGATTAATGTTTTCGTTATATCAGCGTTGAAGCTAGGGGAAGAAACTCAGATGGAGGTATTTTCAATGTGCGAAAAACTGGAAAACGGTTTGTTGCCCAGTGGTGGAATCATAGTGAGAGACGACGAATCCCTTTGAAACCATATTCGTATAAACCTTTAATCCGTAAACAAAAAATCTTCAGTTACAGATTGTCGAAAGCTCGTAGAAAAGTGAAAAACGCTTTCGGACTTCTGTCAAACAATTTCCGAATATTTCAAAGGCCGATCAAGACTGCCGTGGAAGTAACCGAGAAAATTATTCCTACCGCATGTACATTGTACAATTATTTGAGAATCACAAGCACGATTACATATTGAACATCTTGATGCACGTAATTCCTGGATCGTGGAGACAAGAGGTTAATAACCTGCCAAGTGTTAACCGTCATAATAATTTGGGAAATCATTTATCAAGGCAAGCAAGAGAGTTGGGGACAGGCACGCTGACTACTTCGCCGACTCAGGAGCAGTGCCATGGCAAGAAGAATGGTCTATTAAGAATCTTATAATTTCAAAAACTTGAAGAATTGCATATTATTTTAAAAACAAACTAAGGTCATCTATCAATCAAGAATAGCTTGAACCGCTAAAACATACTTTACAACATTACACGTGTAATAAACTAATATTAAATGTTTTCCTCTTCTCGCCAATATCCAAGTAGGTTCCATCTCATTGATCCATTTAACATTAGATTCATGAACAAGGTTTTTTCGGTCCCAGATTTTTTTGAATCTGCAATTTTCTTCTTTTCTTGATCGATCGTAGATTCTTTACTTTATTTTTCAGTTCTGCCACAACGAAGTCTTGTAAATTCATTGCTTCAACCAATTTCCGGAAAGCAGCTTCCCGCCGGTGCTTGGACAGCTTGTCGTTATAAGCAGCTGATTTGAAATACCACAAACTCTCGTGAGTTTTGTATTCCTGAATAAACTTCACTGTTGTTTCACTTGTCCGCTTGGACATTTTAGAAAAAAAAAACAAATTGAAAGAAACAGCGAAAATCATTGACTGCTAGCGACCGAGTGGATGGGTGGTGGGGGTACCTCCTCCACAGAGAAAATAGTCAAAAAATAAATAAACAATAGAAACTAAATCTACGTTGATGATTCCTTATCCTTATTGCACGTGGAGTCTAATTAGCCCAAATTATGTTCATTCTATTAATTGAAAATCCAAGCAATAGGTACATCGAGGGCGTCATGCGAGAAGGTCGTATGAACAGTTTTGATCAAAAATGGCTGTTATGCCTAATGAATAATTTAAAAAGGTGTAACTACTGATTTTCGTAAGGACTAAAGAGCTAAAAGGGCGTATGACCATACGCCCGTGAGTTGTTGTTGCAGTTAGGGCGCATAAACAAGTAGTCCATAGATAAAGAAAATGGGTAAACGCAAGATTGTTTAAAAATTACCCACTTTTTGTTCGTATTTGTGTTTTTTTGTGAATTAAATGTCTTCAGTTGTTTACTCTGTTGTGTTTATTCGCATAGAAATATATCTACGCCGTAGGGTTCTAGAAAAAAATCTAAATTTTTTTAATATCAAAAAGGGCGTAAGATCAAAAATATACGCTGATTGTTTTTTTATTCAAAGATTCACAAGACTAACTATAACATATCCACTAGTAATGAGAAATAACCACCTTAAATTAAATTTCAATAGAATAATAAATTTGTGAAACGTTTTTTTCATTGCCCATGTTTAGTAGCAAATTGCGAATCTTTTATAGTTTAAATTTATTATTATCCGTGCCACAATTTCGTTTTATTATCAGTTATTAATTAAAATAAAAAATAATGTTTCAATTCTTTTTAATTTTTTTACAACCTCGTATCTTGAAAAGTATTTGTCTGAAAAATGTAATAGGGTTTTCTATTCAGTTTCGTCTTAGAATTAATCCCCCATTATCCGTGGGCGCCAATGTATAAAAAACCCTTTGCAGTTTTAAATACTTTTTTAATTATAGCGAATTCGAGGCACTTTAAATGGACAAAATAAACAAGCGCATTTATGCACTGTAATTGCATCGATCTGCAAAACTAAATACAACGTTATTTACAAATAAATCAGTTTTGTCAGTATAATTGAAAAGCCATGAAATGAATTACAGTTTACAGTCAATGACGTTAAAATTTCTATAACGTTTTAGTGCATTTCCCATTTCGCCATTAGTTTACATTTGTACTTCGTTTTCTATGTATAAACTACTCATCGATTTTGCAGTCAAAATGTGTTTCCAAATCGGAAGGCACGGGCAACCGAGGAAGCGAATTTTAACAAGTAAAATCCATTTTTATGGATGATAGTAGATTTCGCCAATGGATATTAAGCAGAATCTCCAGATTCTGATTCCAAAATTAGATATAAATGCATTAGGTGTTAACAATAACCAGCACTATGAAGATGAGAGTGTTCGAGAGTTTTCCATTGTACCTTAGTATTCCGAAGTGATAAGAGCACAGGGCATCTCGAAAATTTTACGATAATTTGGATTTTAGGCAGGACAAGAAGTGTAGTAGACAATTTTAGATGAGTATAGTGCTAAAAGTAAGTCTATTTTGAATTTGCGGTATTCATCAAACTTCATATGTACATTGTGCATTCGGAGGTGTAGGCGCTTTAATTAAGAAAAGAAGGTAAGTAAACCGTTGCCAATAGAAAGAAGAGATCCGTACGTGTTGCCAAGCCGTTGAATTAATTTGAATAAACACACTTTACATTTCTAGACAAAACCTTCACATTTCTTTTAGAATAATCCAAAATTATTTTTGAAGTCATACATCGTTAAAGCCTTGAAAATATCGTTAATGTACCTAAACCGTTGTTATATATAAAAAACTTAATCGACTATTAAGGTAAAGCACGAAACGGTTGAAAATATAATAAATTCAAGGGATTCTACCGTTCACGAATCTCGTAAATTGTTCTTATAGGTAAATCATCTGCCTTTCACCGAAGTTTTTCACCGTGTCAAGAGATAAAAATAAATTTAAAACGCGCTATATGCAGTTGTATGACCGAGAAAGCTTTTACTTTTGTTAAGTAACTTTCATGCACCAGCTACGTTGTCAGTCTCTCTTTGACATATTTAATGATTTGCATTTATTGATTTAACAGCAATCTTATATAAAAAGCGACGACTGTCTGTACAGAGCATCACGACATGTTCAGGAAGCTCGCCGTTATTACCTAATATATCTTTTTAATTTGCACATAAATGCGGATGACACTAAGTGATTTTTGTGCTCCATAAAAAAATATACAAACCTCATGACAGTTTACTATTTCAAATGATAAATCTAATTAATGAATACAAATCAAGTAGAATACCGGTGAGAGTAAATATAAAGACGACCTCTTCCGTAACGAGCATTACGCTATTTCAGATGGTAGAAAGTCTATAAGTAGGTACAAATTATACATTTGATTAGTACATAATTAAAAGTTTCTTGATTCTTCAGTGTTCTTATAGAAGGTCAACTTCATTCGGCATTCCATAAAGAACACTATGTACCTTTTAATTTCAAAGCTTGTATTAAAACCCGCATTTATCAACAATGCAATAATAATATGTTCCGTTTTATTTCTTTCTAACCACAATATTACGTTTACCTACTTCAAATATTAATACATCATACATAAACGCAATAATGAAGAAGCGAAAGCTGACAGACAATTTCAATTAGGTTTCGCTTTTTTATAAAAAAAAGTTTCTTGAACTTGTAGTAGTTGTAGTAAAGGTATGGGTAATATGTTTTAACTATCAAATCAAACTATAATCAAAGAGTAACTAATAATAGCAAAGAATAATTATTAAGTATTCTTTGCTATAATTTAAATTTAAAAGTTACATCTGACATATACGAAAAACCTTACTTTTAGCGCATTTTCCAATTTATGTTGGAAGGCGCCATTATGGCCACTTTATACAGTTTTCCAGATATTGAGTTCGTCCTTTTTGCATTCGGTAGCTAATAGCTCTGCCACCTCAATAGAGATATTTTTTTGAAACTTTAACCACAGATACTTCTACTAAAAACAATCATATCGCATATCGTAAAGTCAGACTTGCGCACGCGCAGACTGCGCAATGTCAACTTACTTATTTATAGAGATATTTCTTCGAAATTTAGACCCCAGATGCTTCTAGTAAAGACAAGGATATTGTAAAAATCAGATGTTACATGCGCAAAGTACGCAATGTCAACTTGTTTATTTATGGAGATATTTCTTTGAAATTTTACCACAGATACTTCTAGACAAGCACATCGTATATTGTAAAAATGAGACGTGCGCACTGGCAATGTCAACTTATTTATTTATAGATATATTTTTGAAATTTTAACCACAGATTCTTGTAGTAAAGGCAAATATATCTGTTACAAAGT
The DNA here is from genome assembly GCF_008802855.1 of Photinus pyralis. Classification (NCBI taxonomy): domain Eukaryota; kingdom Metazoa; phylum Arthropoda; class Insecta; order Coleoptera; family Lampyridae; genus Photinus; species Photinus pyralis. The sequence goes on along the minus strand of NW_022170509.1, from coordinate 11,126,298 downwards.
CGGTTACATGCCCTTTCGGGAAGCATGGAAAATGCGCTAAAGTTACACGCCTGAAGGCGAAAACCTTTATACATTTTTTGGTACAGTCTTCGGTTTAAACCAAGTAGTATAAACTCAAAATTGGAACTGAAGACTGAATGACAATCTAGGGCAGCAAGAGTTAAAGTAGATAAAGTTTACTATAATTTTGATGAAAGTGACTCACATATTCTCATTTCGACAAAAAATAAGCAGGTGTTCCCGAAAAGCGAAAATTTCAACTCGATTCACGATTGAGCGTTGTATTGGGACAAGAGCGGTTCCTGTTCTAATAGTCCCAAAGCGCCAACTTCTATTGAAGGAAAAGAGAGGACAAAAGGAGAGTATCGTCGGCCTTTGCTATGGTTTTTCCATTTATAATAAGTGTTCTTGGTCTTCTCTTCTGTATTCTGTATGTATACTCTTTAATTGCCGCTACAAGAAGATCATTTCACTTCTACCTTTCTGCGAGAACAGGTCACTGAAGAGGCCTTTTTGAATTTGCAGAATGGGCATTTTAGAAGTGTGCTTCATACTTGTGGCAAGCAGGAGATCTTCTTCAGTCGCATTCTGTTGTCAATCCGAATAGAATAATACCCATCACATTTACGCTATTTTGACTTTTACGTCACAGTGTACCATATGCTTATCCCGTCATCATTTTCTTCTTTCGGGCCCTACACCATCCTCCCGCTTTCTACACGCACTTTCTATTCCTCCTTTACATAACCATCACCTCGCCTTCTCTGACTTTTAATAAATCTCTAATTAATTACTAAAAAAGCAAAGCGTACACCAACAAACAGGTATTCGAAAAAGTAGAGCATTACTAATACTGACCAAATTTAAATAATGAACTAATTGTACTCGACATAAGCTACGAAAACAAGCAAAAACGGTAGATTAGGTACCTACATATGAATAGAATGAGAGAGTAAGTCAAAAATATTAAAACAAATATTTGTTAAATACCTCTAACATACGCATAAGATTCTTGAGTATATAAAAAAAAACTCGGCCTTTTAGTCAAGTTTTCAATCCAGTATTTTATGCTACCTTCATCACAGTTTACTTTAAGCATCTTTCCCGTATACCATACCTCATCAGGCTTAGTTCCCTCTTGCAAAAATCCGAGCAAGTGACGAAAATACGGGATTTGTACGCTGGTGGGAGAGCGAAATGTTCGAAGAGAGTATATTGCGAAGCGTTATTGTATTAAGACGGAAGAAAACTTCTTTCGTTTAGGTGCATATTTGGATTAAGGTGTTCGCGTTTAAATAAATTATTAGTACGGAAGCGGTTGGAATCCAAGGTGCAAAACATTCCGTTGTGCCAGATTTGTCGTGGCAAGATACGTAAAAAACCAATTTATTAACCAAAGTTGTGCATGCAATTTGTTTATGTGAAGTGCAACAAATTTACGAATAAAAGGCCTAACGGTAAAAAGATTAAAGAAAATTAATTCAAGCTTTTGTTTGCTGTTAAAAACCCTAAATTACAAGGGTACATTTTTGACATTTATACATTGCGGAACAACTAATTAAATCAAAGTAAGCCTAAAGCAACCATCTTTCGAAATTAATTTTCAACAAACAACCTAATTCAACTAGTAATACGGGAGGTCCATTCGTATTGCTTAACACGAAATTACTGCTACCTCCCAAAGGAGAAATCCGACCGACAATTGGAGAAAATTTCAACGCATCGATGAAAGTAAGTTATTTTAAATTTGTGTATTGTATAAAAAAAGAAGTCGGTCGTTTTTTGGGATTATAAAAACCATTTCTGCTAGAAGTCATTTTTATGTTCCTGAAGAGATTGATTTACATGGGTTTCTTTCGTGAATAAATTTGTGTATCTCTTTATAAGTGATCTGATAAGTACATTTAGGTCAAAGATAGTGGTGATTTTATTTTTTCTTTAATGGTAAATTTAGAATTTCAACTGCAACTAACTTGGGGGCTCGCGCACAATCCGTGAGCTTTTGAAATTAAATAAATATTAACAGATTTATAATTGCAGTTTAATACCTAAAAGAAAAATAAATAAATATACAAATTATTGGAATTAACAGATATAGTAGCTGCAGTCGGCGGCAACCTGCTCTTTCGGCGGAAGACGGCGGAATGGCAGCAAGAAACAGTTGAACGGACGAACTCAAGCGCCACCAAGCGAACGAATTCGCGCTTCGTCGAGGTCGGCGGTAGCAGCGGTCTTATGGATCGGTCTCGGAAGTCTCGGGTGTAACCAGAGCAACGGCAACTCCAGGAATCGGACGGATCCAGAAAATGACGGCGGTATTTCGGAAAAACAAAATTACGGCAAAATCGGCAGAAGCAGCGGAAAAGCAAATGCGGGAAAGCGAACAATAGCAACCCCCTTTATAATTAGTGAAACGGAAAGTAACAAAAGGCTTACCTTGAAATTGACGAAGCGGTAGCAAAAGTTTCCAATTCAATTCCAATAAATACGGTGCAGTAATTTAATTGCAAAGGAAATTAGAACCGTAAGGATGCAAAGAAATGAGGCGAAAGTGCAAAAAGGTAAAAGATTTAAATACAAAGCTCAAAATTTTGGCACTTACAAAACCGTAGTTGCGAAGATGCAAAAATAAAGATGTAAATATGGCACGGTTGCAAAAAAGAATTTACGGAAATGATAGAGATTAATACGGTACTTACAAATATAATTGACAAAAGTGCAAAAGCAAAAAGATCCAAATTCATTCTTCTATTTATCTAAACGTCCATTTGTAGTAGGGACAAACTGGAATTCCCATCCCGTACGCTGATCCGCCGATCCGTTCAAACAAATCAAAACTGTTTTTAATTAATTACTTTTTTTTCCCGACATCGGAAAAATATGGGACCGATGTCAGACTTCAAGCTTTTAAGGGCACTTCTTTTGAGATAAGGCTCAATCGGACGGGTTTCTGTAACTCATTTAAATGCCAATCTTTAATTATACTCATCCTATTAGTCGGAATGAAAGCTCCAGATTTCCAGAATCGGTATTCCAATTAACACCCTCTTCGATATTTAATTTCTTCCATTTTTAATGCAGATATTTAGATGCGTTTATCTGCATTTTGTAGAGTAGTATAGTAAAGCCGATTCTAGTACTCTTTAAACCTTTCTGCAAGGTCAAAGAACACGTGCATGAATGTGTGTGGTTAGGTGGCAATGACCTCTTACACTCCATTGTGACTAAAGAAGGTCGATGACCTCAAATTACGGCGGCTGTAATTGATCCCCCACTTTTTATTTATTGATTATCGCTTTCGAGGGTGAGGTGCAAGGTCACTCTATTCTTTGTTTTTCATTGACACAGAAGGTCAAAAAACATAGCAAAAAAACACAAAAAGTATTGTAAGCAACTGATTTGCAAATGACCATGATGAGTTACGGTGAGACATTTTTGACCTATAAAAAAGATCACGTTTGATGATAGTCTTATCGCGTGTATATACTGGTGACGTGGTCATTTGCAATAATGAAGCAAGAAAAGAAACTTGAGGAACTGAGCGCTGGATAGATTTCGCCTTGGTAGGTAGAGCAGTTTCATCGGATTCTTTGTGCGGTGCGGAGAATAATCGTGCCACGATCTCTCGCAGTAGCTTGGCTTTCCTCAATTGAAAGACATAAACATGAACGGAAAAGGTCTTTCTTTTTTTACACTTGGTTCTCGTCTCCTGCTTTTACTACTTTTTCACCTTCTGAATTCGTATTCCGTCCTTCATGATTTGTTCAGAGCTCACTCACATATTTGGGATGCACCACTCAATTTTTCTCACGTTTCTTCGCCCTCCATATTTCCTTTTTTCACATATCCTTCCCTCAAACTTCCACCAGGTCTTTCCTTTGCGCTTCCTTCAAACCTTATGTACCTTTATTTATACCCCCTCGCGTCGTTTTCTCATTTTCATATCACATTTATGACGTTTTTTACATGTTTTACACTTTCTGCAAACGTAGTTCACTCCGCTTGCATATCGCACTTTCACTTCACGCGTTGAGTGAACTTTACCTGTTTTACCTTCTTCATAGTTTGTCGACTACTTTTTCATGCTTCCTCGTTTGACCTCTCGACCGTTTTTCTCTTCGCTTTCATATCTTTTCTGATTTTGCAACTTTAAAGTCACTTTCGACCCCACCAACAGATACATCCCTACTTAATTAACATTTGACATTGCTGAATTTTCGCATTGGAATTGGGGAATAAGTACCGACTATGATTTCTTTTGACTTTTTTCTGCGAATCGGATACCCTTTCTCTGTACCAAAACACTATACCGTATTGGGGCCTCATCATTTGTCCGAAGCCTTTGACCCAGCATGAGTCATGCGATCGTGCACAACTATGATTCATTTAAGCCGACACGGGCGGTACAGATATTACGGACGGTCGCACGCCGAAATTATAAGGCTACACTATACTAGTATATTTAAATCTGTGACTATACATATCCTAATAAAACAAATCAAGATTTTCATTTAGATAAATGAAAAATAACAATAATAACAAGATATTCATTTTTATAGGAATAACTTGTTTATAGCTCTACTAATATCTAAAATAAAATCCAAAAGTAATGACTTATTTGAATCAACTTCTATCTTATATCGTAAATGAGGGTATAACTAACGAGTTTGGCGGCTCTTTTAACGTACCTTCACGGGATCAACAAGTTTGCATCAAATTCACTTTCACAAAGGAAACGAATGTTTAATATTGTTGAATTTGATTTATGTGAATAATCTATAGACAGTAAATCCCTACACATGCAGATTCGCTTCAGTTGATCAAAACGCACCATGTAAGTTTGAACAATACATGGAAACACGAAAATAGTTTTCATATTGAGGAAAATGTGTTCACTTTCATTTCATCGTGGGTTGGTTAAGATGCAACACTGTCATCGTTCTTTTGACTATCAATGCATGAAATTACTTATATAACATGGGTAGATCGAGCGGCAACAGTAAGTGATTTAAAGAAATTCTGGTTGGTTAACGTAGACACTTTCAGAAGTTCCCTTGTCCGGCAGAAAAGAATCTCATAAAAAAAGCAAAAACCGTGAGAAGTATTGTTGCTCAAATAAATGTGGTGAAACTAATGGAATGCAAATCCAGTTTCGGCAACTTCTTCTGTTTCTGTATAGGAATGCCTTAAAGATGAATCAAATTGCATACAGGAAGCTCACGTAACATTCGAATTGGTCACTGTCACTTTTTAGTGGTACCCATCAACAGGAAATAAGTGAATTATAGAATCGGTATTTAACTGTTAAGTTAATTTGCTAATTGGCTATGCGCGAATAAATCTAGTCCCAAAAGATTCGCAAGGCAAAAAACTAATGCAACTTAGATCGATGACATTTTTGCAGAAACAATTTGTAGTCTTCTTTTTATTCGGTATACCTGCAGGAACCGCACAAGCAATTATAAATCCCTTGTCTAAGGTTGACAAAACGACAAATGTCTTCTAATAAAAAAAATAGGAAATGCCCCACGCACGTTTTGCAGTTGTTCACAAGTCTTTTCAAGTTATTGTTCCAATAAACAAATAAATGGCGCACATTCCCTTGATTCTTTGAGGCGTACAGCATTCCCCGTATAATATTGACAATAATCACCTTTATAATTAATAAACGTCAAAAAATTTAGTACTACTCGTTTGTTAGTTTTACTTTGATGTGATTGATATCTAAATTTAGTATTTTTTATACGGTTAAAGTGGACAAAATAATTTATGAGTCAGGACTCTACCTCTAACGAGTTTTCTTTGACCAATAAATACCTGAATTATGAATAAGAATACACTTTCTATCTGTGTGAACTGTGAAAACCTGCGGCAATCTAAGTATCACTTCTATTATTTACAGTCGACAGTAACATTAATTGGATTTTAAAGTTTATTGCTCAAATTAGGACCGCGGATTTGTATTTAATGAACCTGAACGCGATTCCTTGTAGAACTGCCTAAACAATAAAACTATTCTACTTTAGGGAAATGTTAATTAATTCCAAAGCCACGAAAATATTCCTCCCGTTTAATTAGCAGACCAGTTTTAGTTAACACAAATAGCGGTTACAGAGATTACCTTGAAGCTGTTTACCGAGGATGCGATGTCGGTCCGTTTGTTCATTGACGTTATTCGTTCATAAAATTGTGTTTGTTTTATTCCTATTTGAAACTATCAACCACCACTTGACGTCCAGACCGACATTGATCTACTTCAGGAGAAATAAACAGTTATTGTTTGTTTTTAGTAATTATTTAATCCGATTCCTATTATAATATACATCTCCCAACGAAAATGAGGACCCTTCCAAAACTCGGCAAAATAAATCTTTTAACAAATATCCAAAAACCGGTAGATTTTTATATACAATTTTTATATGAAATAGTTATAGTGATAGTTCTAGAAACTTTAACTCTGTTCTAGGGGTTGCAACACCCCACAATTTTTTTATTGGAACTAAAGGTTAAAAGGTTAAATTACCCCTGGAAGGAGTTTTCATTACTTACAAAACCGTTTTACTTTTTTTTTAAAAATCGATCGATTAGTTACCTAGAAAACGTGCTTTTAAAAATTAACCCCCCCCCCCCCTCTCCAGATCTTCAGGCAACCTTTTCAGTGCCAAGTAAGAGGTACAGCCCATGTGTACCATTATTTGGTCGATTCGATATATTCCAACCTGGGCCTGCCCCTAGCACTGGTACCTACCTTTCACAGCACCTTTCAGCAACGTCTTCAGCAAACCTTCGTATGTCCAATCCAGGTGTCTCTTCCAAAATGGTTCAAACTAACGATTGTATTGCTCGAAATTACCTACTAATACGATCTTGATTCTAACCCATCCTACATTACTCAATCACTCAGGATCTTGTATGGCCGGCCTTTGAGGCGCAATTTAGTTCAAGTTGAATTGTGGTGCTATGGGTCCCTGGTTCGAATCCGGGTTCTAGCATGGATATTTGTAAATACGTATAGTGGGTTGGGTTGGTAGACTAATTGGCTTGGCTGAAACCCCGCCTATTCAAAAATAAAGGCAAAATAACAAAAAAATAAAAATATAGCCCAGTAAAACTGTCGATTTTGGCATGGTTGGCAAAAATTAAGAATGATCGACTAAATTGAATACTGAATATTAAAACGAGTTTCCACAAATAAATTGATATTACGGCAAAAACTTCGCACGTATGGGGCCAAGTACAAGCAAAACGACAACTTTTATCTTCCGTCAATTATACGTCGACGCCAAGAAGTGAGCTCAGTTCTCGTATCCAAAACCTGCAAATAATCAAAAGAAAACTTCCCACGCCGCCGAGCTCGGTATAAAGTTAATTAACTAATGCTTCTATAATACGTATACGGTACTTAATCGGCCCACTTTTCCAAAAGGGAGTTGTGGACATTCACATTTCAAACTAGATATAACTTAACCAAGATGGCAACAAATTACTTGAATGTGGTAGCATTTAACCCAGAAGGTTCAAAATAGTTATTAACTAATACGCTAAAGAGTCTCTTTGTTGAGGATCGAATCCCGACAACTAATTTCGTTTATGACCCGGTGACCCAATTTCAGAAAATGGCGGCTCATTTTTAGCAGGTGGAAGATATGTCAAAGGTGTTGGCACTCGCAGGCAACGGTGAATTTAACCCAAGGTTGGACACTCGTACGTCAACAGGATTGTAAGTGAAGCTTCTTTGATGATGGTCCTTACAGCTGAATTAAATTTGAATTTGAACATTAAAACTAAAAATCGAAACCCTAAAAGAAATCACAGTTGTCATAAAATGTACCTCTTAAATAAGAGAGCTAACTATAGATGAAGCAACAATTGTCGATGAAAAATTGTCCTATAACAGATGACAGCTGACCTAAAGAAAAGGTACACTTCAATTACAGAAAATTCAAATGGCGGTACTTACGATAAGCCAGCAAAAAACGCACTTATATCCTCCCTTGGAGTTTTTACGTGAATCCGTCCATTAATTATCCCAGAATCCTCAATTTAATGAATTCCATTACCAGAGATTAATGAAATATGGATGAGGGCAATCAAAATTCCATGCGTTGTCAACTAACGCCTCACTTGTTTAATGAAGCGTAACCTGATACGCTTCTCAACAGAAAGAAAATGAAAATCGATACGTACTGCGCGATAAAATTGCGTTGTTAATATTCCAACACTAGATGGAGCCATCTATTCAAAAGTTACGAGGATTTTTCAAGTAAATATACGGTGAAGACTAATAATGCTTGTAATGAAGAAAATGTACCGCTACACAGCAGTACTATTAAATACTATATAATCCGAATTCAGTTTTGTAACACTTTTCATACCTGTACTATACCTTCCAAATGTCGCTAGCCGTTACAGGGATTTGGGAATATTGATGCCTGGCACAAAAATAGGCAACAGAAAGAAATTTTTTCTATTTACTCGATTCCAACTCGGGAACAGAGTAACACAACACTCACACAGGGAGGTCCAGATGAAAATTATCTGCTGAGATCAAATTGCAATATTTGAATAAGTGTCTTCGAAAACGAAAAAATTGTGAGGGCAGCAAGACACGAGAAATGAACTAATGACATAAAGATTACAGAAATTAAGTAGGACATAATAAATTTACAAATAACCTGAATTATTAAGAATACAAGTCACAAAAGTAATCGTAAACGATTGACAAAAACCGCAGTTCCATATTAATAGTCTTTATTCCGCAAAAAAAAACCTAGCCAAATTCGGTGTCGGCCATTTAAATAAAATGATGACAAACCGTTATTTGCAAAGCGCTTTCTGTAAAAGTTTCAAAGAAATCGACCTGCAATTAAAAAAGCTGGCTTTTACAAAATACAATCCATTTGTTGGATATGTTTTCAATTGGCTACAATAAGAAGCATCTTCAATTAAAATTTTGGAAAAAATGATCCCCAAATAAAAAAGTATGTGCTAGGCCTGCGCAATATTGACACGTGATTTCAAATTGTTTTTATACGAAGCATCTTTCTTTACCATTTCGGAAAAATCCGTCTATAAATAAGAAAGTTGAGCCTGCGCACCCGCAATACCTCTTTTTAACACGTGCACAACTGCACATAATAAGGACCCTATTCCCAAAAGCTAAAAATCTTGGGGAGTCAATTTGACTCCTCGCACGCAGAGCTCACACAGGATAAGCAACGATGTTTGAGTAGGAGTAATTTTCCTAATCAAAACTGGGACATGTTCAAAACAACATGGGACACGTTCCAACTCAAACTTGCATAATTTTGCTTTTTTGCAGTGAATGTACACGATAAAAAACTTTTGCTAGATATTAATTGGCTAACTGAACATCGCCTAACCGATATTCGATCTTCGAGCTTATTTATTAACTAAGACATGTAGTGATATATTCCTCCTCAAAGGCATTCTCCGTGCTTCATTTAATTAGTTTTCACTTATTCACAATATATACAGTAAGGGAAACTATATATACACAATTTTGGATCATTGGTGTATTTGGAACAAACATTTGTTTTGGTGTCATATACATAATTAGATGTTATAAATGCCTCAATGGCCAAATTTAAAGCAGCAAACTTTAATTTGAAAAATAATAGACGCTACTAAATTTAATTTCTGATATAAGTAAGAATGCTCGACAGGATTCTTTCACTGTAATATGTCAACCTAAAATGTATACCACCACCCCTTACTGAATATATGTAGAATGTATCCCGCTATTGGCTCCGTTAACTTAGCACCACCATTTCAAATTTTTGACTAAAGACAGATTGCGCTAGAATCTCTATGGCTAGCGCCAGCTAGCGCCACTTTGAGTTCAGCTGGCGCCATTATAGATTTTGCAGAAAAGCCCTTGATTTTCGGGGGGTGCTATGTTAACGCTAGCACCACCATTACGTCCGATCATTTCCAAAAGCAAGCGCTGTGTTCGTCAGACCTAGCGCCAGCTAGCGCCACAAATTTTAGAGCTAGCGCCACCCCCCGATAGTGAGGGGAGCAATTTTTCCTAGCACCACCATTTTGTCTTTTCATGTAAAATTTTGACGTTTTGTGTTCTGCTGACCTAGCGCCAGCTAGCGCCACTTTGAGTTCAGCTAGCGCCATTATAGATTTTACAAAAAAGCCTTTGACTTTCGGGGGGTGCTATGTTAACGCTAGCACCACCATTGCGCCATATCATTTCCAAAAGCAAGCGCTGTGTTCGTCAGAGCTAGCGCCACAAATGTTAGAGCTAGCGCCACCCCCCAATAGTGCGGGGGGCATTTTTTCCTAGCACCACCATTCTGTTTTTTCGGGTAAAATTTTGACGTTTTGTGTTCTGCTGACCTAGCGTCAGCTAGCGCCACAAATTTTAGAGCTGCCATCACCCTCCAATAGTGTGGGGGGACGGGGCACCACCATTTTGTCTTTTCGGGTAAAAATTTGATGTTTTCTGTAGATTCTGTAGATGGATTCTTTATCAAATTTGTAGATCGGAGTTCGTGAATTGGTAATGTAGACCAAAAAATAAAGTAGGCACTTTTGACATCTCTGTGAGTTATGAACCGAATTGTATGAAATTCAATATGTGTATAGCTTTAGTAGCCATATAAAACGCAATTCCAAAAGTTGAGCCTAATCGATCAACATTCGCATCTCGACCATTTACAAACCGGATTGAAAACTTTCTTATTTATGGAAGCATTTAAAAGAAATTTGATACATAGCCACTTGGAATAAAAGCAAATTTAACGCCAGTTTCAAAATTTGGTTTTGTGCATGATGTGTGGTGCCAATTTTCTTATTTATGGAAGCAATTAAATGAAATTTCATACATATACACTTTAAATAAAAGCAAAACTAACACCAAGTTCAAAATTTGGTTTTGCACATGCTGTAGCCATACCCAGGAGCTCGTTTTCTATATTTATTTACACGTCGATGCGAAAAGGGCACTGTGAATGTTGATAGATTAGGCTCAATTTTTGGAATTGCGTGTTATATAGCTTAAGCTATACGAATATTGAATTTTATGCAATTCGGTTCAAAACTCACGCAGATGTCAAAAGGGCCTTACTTATTTTTTGGGATACATTACCAATTCACGAACTTCGATCTACAAATTTGATAAAGAATCCAACTACAACAGTTCATCGTAATCGGTCCATTCGATATCGAACTATTGTGCTAACGGACGGACACCGCATCTGGGATGGTCAAACTCTTTACCTTTTTTAAACCCGAATGTGCAAATGTGTCCCTCTTAGGGTCGGAAATAATAATCAAATTATTTCAATTTGAAATCCTTTACTTTTTGGATTGATCGTTCTGTTTAAAGTAAAAAGTTCCAATAAAAATACTAAAATTTGTATATAAAGTAGCAAGATTGTAACCCTTCATTTCGAAGTAAATTGACGGTGAGGTATGCAGGTACAAACTTACTTAAATCCTTTATGAATGCGCAAAAGTTGTAAATTATTTGTCACATCAAGGGTTTACAGGCGCGTCAATTGTGAGATTGTTGGTAAATCTGTATTGTTAAAAACAACACCTTTAGATAGTAGTGACGTGACGTACATAGGTATATAATTTATCGACAGTAAATACACGAGAGCTTGATTTTTAATCGCATAATTTTATTTTTACACGAAAGTTTTGTTGCAACGGAAAAAACTCGAAACCAAAAGTGTGATAAAATCGCGACAGTTTTAGCTGGAGCGATTTTATTAATGCTTTTGATCGAGAGTTTTTTCCAGGAGGAAACAAAATTTGAGTGAATTAAAAATAAAATTATCCTGACCAAGGTCGAGTGTATTTTAGGGAGATTAATAAAAGACCGAGTAAAAGACAGTAAATTTTACAACCACTACATATTTTACGTATTCCTACACGCATTTTTATCGCTGTAAAAAGCTACCTAGCATTTAATCAGATAAAAAATCATCTGATTGGTTAGAATTTGAAACAATCACCTAGCTGATTGGTCGTATATTAATGGAGTGTATTAATCATATAAAATACATATGCCTTATTTGCACCATAAAAATTAGTTAGCTACGGAAATTACACATAAGTATATAAGAACTGCTTCTTTGTTTTTTAGCAGAATTAACAAATATGCTGATTGATTTAACGACTTTATATAGGTTATGAGTAGGTACGTTCGTTGAAATTTTCAAATTTTGCACTGCGCTGTGTTCTAAACGATTTAGCTCGCAATACTGTGGTAGTGAAATTAATACTGTGACTTACAAAAAGAATTGTTTAGTGAGTAGAGCACAAAACAGAAAAATTTCACAAGAAACAGTACCTAATATGGAAATTTTAAAATTAAAAATTCATAATATAGTACGGTGCAATTAGTCGACAAAACGGCTTAACCTAAACATCAAAAGTAAAAGTTTCCCATTAACTGCAAATTGTTCTATACAGTCCACATATTGTTTGGTAAAAAGTTACACCAGTTGGTAAATTAGTAGTTTTTGGTGTTTTTCTTAAATATTTAGAAAACTATGGGGTTTGGCGAGAAAAGTACCATATCCAAAATAATCTACATTAAATTGTGAATAAAAATGGTCTTGTGTATAATCTTGCTCAAGTCAACGATTCCAGAGTTACGGAGGGTGTAAAAGTAGGCATTTTTCGTATTTTTTCGAGTTTCTGGAAGCACAAGTAAAGAACACTGAAGATCTGGCTTGTTTTCGTTACCAGGGTTACTTGCAAGCTATTTCAAAGCATCCTATACATTCACTGTTCAAGTTGGCTGCGCTTGTCCCCACTTCAGCAGCTACCGGGTAGAACATTCATTTAGAACTTACCATCAGGTGCAGCAGTGGCTGCATGAGAAGAAGAACCCGATGAAGTGGGAATGCAAGATTGTCGAACACCTGAGAGCAATAACAACACATCCTGCAATCGTTCCTTCAAGGACTTATCAATAACATACCACCGGTCACTAAAACGCAATTTGTTTTAACTGGTTTTAACAAAAAAAATAGTTTCCTTAGAGATAATCTCATATTTTTTCCAAAAGAATCTAAAAAAAAAGATGAAAAATTTCTACTGTTACACCCTCCGTAACTCTGGAATGGTTCAATTTAGCAAGATTATATATGAGGCCATTTTTGTTCGCAATTTACTGTAGATTATTTATTTTATTTCGCGCTAAATAGTATAGTTTTTTAAATATTTAAGAAAAACTTATCACAACTACAACTAATTTTCCAACATTTACTTTTATTCCAAGTGGTTATGTTTTAAATTTCATTTGAATGCCTCCATAAATAAGAAAGTTGGCACTGCGCATGCGCAAAACCAAATTTTGAAACTAGTGTTATATTTGCTTTTATTCCAAGTGGTTATGTATCAAATTTCATTTAAATCCTTCATAAATAAAAAAGTTTGCAATTCGGTTAAATGGCATTGTGAATGTTGATCGATTAGGCTCAATTTTTGGAATTGCGTTTTATATGGCTAAAGCTATACGCATATTGAATTTCATGCAATTCGGTTCATAACTCACGGAGATGTCAAAAGGGCCTTCCTTATTTTTTGGGTTACATTGCCAGTTCACGAACTCCGATCTACAAATTTGATAAAGAATCTCGTAAAGAATCCACCTACAAAATTTTATCGTAATCGCTCCATTCGTTATCGAGATATCGTGCTAACGGACGGACAGACGGACAGACACCGCAAAATTATAAACTCGCTAGGAGCTCGTTAATAAATGATAATTTTCTTCCATGGGGATCGTGGTCCCCATTACACTGAATGGCCGCGTTACCTGCACGTTGTATGGCAATACTTAAATTTGTCGTAAGTAAGTGGTAGCTCGGGGTTCCCCAGTAATATTGGTAATGCGTTTTCCCAGGTATTCCACAAAATTTTCGAGCTTCTCTAATCTCTACACCAAGGTCCCAATGTCTCTACTACGAAAGGTATAAAAATATGGTTCTGTTCTATAATAATTGAACTGTATTTCCTTATTTGAATACTTGCTGCAGATTCAGCTGCCACACCACTCGTTTTACTAGAAAATTAATCCAAAATATTTCAGTGGTGCCAAGTCATAAAGCTAGGAAGAACTGTCCCAGACTACTTGGGTGTGGCGCCTACTCTTAAGATTTTGACTCTATCGGGGAGATGTCAGCAAAACACAAAATAGCAAAATTGTACACGACAAAACAAACCGGTGGTATTATAAAAAAAGGACCCCCACAATGTTGGGGATTGGGCGCCAGCTCTGCGCTACGTTTAAAGAACACAGCGCAGCGCTTGCTTTTGGTAGTCATCGAACACAATGGTGGTGTTAGAGGCTAATAAACCACCCCCAAAAGTTAAAGGCTTTTTGCAAAATTTATAATTGCGCTAGGTTAACTTGAGCGCTAGGTCTACAGAACAGAAAACATCAAATTTTTACTCGAAAAGACAAAATGGTGGTGCCCCTCCCCCCACACTATTGGAGGGTGATGACAGCTCTAAAATTTGTGGCGCTAGCTGGCGCTAGGTCAGCAAAACACAAAACGTCAAAATTTTACCCGAAAAAACAAAATGGTGGTGCTAGGAAAAATTGCCCCCCGCACTATTGGGGGGTGGCGCTAGCTCTAAAATTTGTGGCGCTAGCTGGCGCTTGGTCTGACGAACACAGCGCTTGCTTTTGGAAGTGATCGGACGCAATGGTGGTGCTAGCGTTAACATAGCACCCCCCGAAAGTCAAGGGCTTTTTTGCAAAATCTATAATGGCGCTAGCTGAACTCAAAGTGGCGCTAGGTCAGCAGAACACAAAACGTCAAAATTTTACATGAAAAGACAAAATGGTGGTGCTAGGAAAAATTGCTCCCCTCACTATTGGGGGGTGGCGCTAGCTCTAAAATTTGTGGCGCTAGCTGGCGCTAGGTCTGACGAACACAGCGCTTGCTTTTGGAAATGATCGGACGCAATGGTGGTGCTAGCGTTAACATAGCACCCCCCGAAAATCAAGGGCTTTTCTGCAAAATCTATAATGGCGCTAGCTGAACTCAAAGTGGCGCTAGCTGGCGCTAGCCATAGAGATTCTAGCGCAATCTGTCTTTAGTCAAAAATTTGAAATGGTGGTGCTAAGTTAACGGAGCCCCACTATTCATGTGCAGTAACGAAGCTGTGTTTAGTTTGATAAAATTTCAATAAAATTAAATCTCTCGTTAACTCTGTAAAATTTGAAATTGGAACGTTAATAAATTATGAAAACAAAGAGTAGTTGCGCTAACGACAAGTTTAATTTTTCAGGTAATTGGAGAGGCGTCTACGTTGAACATGTTTGTGTAACTGTAGTTAAAATTAATAAAAACGTATTTAATTGCATATTGAAGTTGATGTTCGCAAATGCTTCAAGAGAAAGGCACTGTTAATCACGATGTACACGTATGTATAGAGCTATTACTATGCATCTTGCTTGAAATATTGAGAATAAAGGAAGACTATATACCGTGTCGCTATAAACGTTGGTTACACTGAGAAATAGCGAAGGATCAATTGCCACAATTTTGTATTGCCTGTTCATTTGATATTTTTAGTGATATTGTATTAAAAATCTACTGTCAGTTGTTTGAAAAATCATTCAATTTAGTCATTTATTGCAAAGGATAGGGGTCCTATAATTATTGTAAAACGATTTCGTGTGGGCGAAAACAATAGTTAGGAATTTATAACACTGAAAGGCACACGTGCAGCGAAGCTCACATTTAGTAAAATCGCGATAAAACGCTTTAAGAGGCTACATCTCAGTACAGTACGACATTCCAATTTGAAGATGCTTCTCCAGGTGAAAGTAGTGTTGCAATTTAACTTGTAGGCGATTGCCAAGAACGTAAGCGGATGACTTACATAACAGAGAATGTTACTAATTCTTTACATTTTTAATTATCGCACCTACATAAAAACGCGTAATTGATTAAGGTGTTAAAATCCTCCTTTATATGATGTATTGCAGGTGCCACGGATATGCCAAAGATTGCTATAATGGAGAGAAACCATAAACTAATTTATGTAATTAATATGCCAAGCAAATTTAATTGAACAATATCTAGAAATCGCAGTCCTCGTTTATTTTTGCTCTACGCGAGATACTCCGATGCAAATAAAACTTTTTTTTTCATTTTGATGCTACGGAATATAATTTAGTTCCTTTTTATAATGGGGAAGATTCCCATTCTTTCAAAAAATCACATTGTAAGTTGATCCATATCTGAGTGTAGAGATTACCATAATTCAGATTTACTCAAAGTATATCGAGAATGTCCACAAATAACAAAGTTGATTCTATGTGACAAGTTTGCAATTTTTCTTTCCCATTTTATCATCATATACGGTAAAAAGGAGCAAAATAGTATCTAACATCCATAGGTAGTGAAGAAAGGATGAAGTTTGCCCATAACTGATGATGCCGCATTGCCCTCTGGATTGCCGCACTAATGCAGTGCATCAAATAATTATTCAATCAAAAATGATTTTAAACCAAGACATTCCATTTATGGATACTCAATACTTTACTTAATTCCATGGCTCCGTTCACCGGTTCACCACAGTCTCAGTGTTTCTGTCGCAAACGGAAGAGGCATACAGTTCTAGTCCAAGATACAGCAGGTTCCCTTCATTTACCAGTAACCTTAAAAAGGTATGTGAGGGAGTAAGGGAACCGCAATTAAGAATCTCATTCCGCTTAGCAGTTTCCCATCAGTACGACCGATAATTTGTTCTTGTTCAGTGTTTTTTTCGCGGTCCCCAAAAAATTTTTCCAGCCCCATGAGAAACTTAAAGGGTATACATATATGAAACACATACTGTACGTCTAAGTGGTACAAGAGTACATTTCCCTAACAATTTTTAGCGCATTTTCCAACGAAGTTGGGTGCGCTATTGCAGCCACTTTCTCTGTCCATCCGTCTATCCGTCTGTCCGAGGTCTTAACTACTCCTACAGTTTTTAAGATATTTAGTTCGTTCTTTATGCATTCGGTAGCGTATCGCTCTGGCACCTGAGTCAAGGAAAATATTGACTATTGACCTGCGCATGCGCAGGCTGCGCAATGTTACCTTTTTTATTTATTAATATATTTTATTGAAATTTTAATCACAGATACTTGTAGTACAGGCAAATATATCACATATAGTAGAAACCAGATGTGCGCATGCGCAGACTGCGCAATGCCAACTTTCTTATTTATGGAGATATTTCTTTAAAATTTTAACCAAAGATGCTTATAGTAAAAGCAAACGTATTGCATATTGTAAATATCATATTAATAAGCGCATGCGCAGGTCGCGCAATATGAACTGCGCAGTAAGTGTCAACTTCCGTATTTATGAAGACATTTCTTTAAAATTTTAACCATATATGCCTCTAGTAATGAAAAACATAGCGCACATAGGTATGGCCTTTTGGGGATGTATTGATCAATTTATGGAAAATGCGCTGAAGTTACTCGCCTTAGGGCGAAAACCTTTTTGCTTGTTTTTTTCTTTTCTTACTCCTTACCATTCATCACACCATTATACCTACCACGATCGTTGCCACTTTTCACCGTCTGCGGGGCGGACTGATGGTGCTGCCTTTCAGTTTGACATCCTTCAGTAACACTCTTCACTTTTAATAATTAAATAACTTTATTCACGCTATAGGTATTTTACAAAGTCAAAAGTAAAAAACAAACTTATAAAACACATTAAAATATCACATGCATTGTTATTTTATATTAACCTGAGAAAATAGTGGGGCTGAAAAACACTCGCATTGAACTCATTGATTAGACCAACCATCCGATTCAATGGGCTGTTCCGGAAATACAGCGTTCGATTGTGCCTAGTTTACAATAGGGGCATGGTACGGACGAAATGCTGTGGAACCCTAATGTCAATTTTTGATAACATATCAGCAGAGTTTAGATGACCATTCAGTAATTTATACCCGAAAATCAATGTAAGAAATGTCCTTCTTTGTTTAAGAGTTTGAATATCGAGGAATATTCCAACATGTTCAGTCGAATATATATTTCTCCGATTTAATGATGGTTTGAACTTCATCTTGCGCAAAAAACTCGGTTGAATACGCTGTAGGCGACTAATGTGGGAAACATAATAAGCAGACCAGTAGCCCAAATGGGATCTCACAAGCGAGAAGTATAGTGTCCTTAGAGCTGTTATACTACGGAAATCATTACACTGGCGTTAAAAAGTCCAAGCATTTTACTTGCCTTCGATGTCGTAATGGAGGTGAAAATTTAATTTCTTGTCCAGTATGATGCCTAAGTCTCTGATGGAGTCGACACTATCTAATAACTGACCACCAAGGTAGTAATTCGGTTCAGAACGACTGTATTTTTTCTCTTTGATACTACCAATAGCTCAGTATATCTTGAAATCGTCGGCGAAAAGCGCATGTTCAGATACAAGTACTGATGAAGTATCGTTAACGAAAGCCAGAAACAGTGGAGGACCAAGATGAGAGCCTTGTGGTACTCCTAATCTTATTACGAAGGTATCTTCAATAAGGACCTGTGCTGTACGGCTACCCAAGTAATTGTAAATCCGTTTAAACGCAGCTTCCCCTACGCCATACTGCCTTAATTTGAAGATCAATCATTTTTGGTTAACTATGTCAAAGGCTTTCGAGAAGTCGATATAAATCGAGTGTACATCATTGCCTTTGTCCAGAGAAACAAAGATTCAGATAGGAGAACAGATTTGTTTCAACCGATCTTCCGCTGATGAAACCATGTTGGTTGCTTGATAACACGTTACCAAGGGCCTTGGTTAACTGTGAGGCAACGATTGCTTCATGTTGATTTGGTATTGCAGATTGAATTACAATGGGTCTATAGTTCAGATTTGGGACCGCTCTTATAAACAGGAACAATCTTCGAATTCTTCCATCTGGACGGAACAACACCTCCCTCCGTGTTCTTTTCACGATTTTAAGCCTAATTTTGATGTCTGCCATAAATAGAATATGGTCACTATAAATATCCGCGCCGGGTAACCCGCATGCTCCCTTACCCTTTATCCGTTTCTGTACCTTTCTTCTACAAGTATGAAATCTATTTGCTTTCGGTAATGATCTCTAGGGGATTTCCAGGTGTACAGTTCTCTTATGGTTACTAAACCATGTGTTGGTAACCTATCATTTTTATTTCTTTGCAGAAATCTACTAGTCTATCGCCTCTCTCATTTCTCTTTTCAACCACATTCCCATCTCTTCCATTTCCCACCACTGCATTCCAATCGCCCATTACGATTTTACAACAACCACCTCCTTTTTCTTCGATTATATTTTCTATCCTTTCGTATACTTCTTTGACTGCTTCCTCATCCTCCTGGTCAGTGGTTGGCATGTACACTTGAATTCCTTTGGCACAGCGTCACAGCCATAAATCACTTTGGTTACACACCTGAAAAGTCCTTGTTGACAATAAATGCTACTTTTACCACTGTAAAAGAACCTTGCATCATCACAATTTTCCTGTACCTGTCCCTCCCATCTTGTTTCACTTACTCCAATCAAATTTAGTCTGTTTTTAATCATTTCTCGCCGTAGATATTTAAGCTTTTCCTCCTTTAGCAGATTTCTGACGCTCCAAGTGACCATCCTACCGTGAGGTCTTTAATGGAGTACTGTCCCCTGACCTTCTCCATCCTTACGCCGTTGATCCCGAAGAATTCCTCCGCCTTTGAATTGAGTTCTCACTAACTGAATAAAGGGTGCCCCAAACCTGTACTCGCTTCTTACATAAATAGTGGTAAAACACCGAACTAGGATAGAGGGTTTAGATTAAGGATTAAGGATTTCACCGCTCACCATTAGGTAAAAACATTGGGAGTATGTATCTAGTTGAGAGGTAGGTATGTAATTGGCATGCATTTCTACCAATACAAACATCTAATGCGGTGTGTACGTTGTTTGTCAAATAACGCACCTACCTGTTTTGATGGAATGACACTTATCTAACCATCTAAGAGATATACAGGGTGTTTCGAAATTCGCGCACACGGACCATGGGATGGTGTTATACGACAAAAACTGAACAAAAAGTTCCTCTAACAGTTTTCCATCAGACCGCTATTTTTCGAGCTATCGCGGTTTTAAAAATCTCCGCCCCCCCCCCTACGCTGCGCCACTGGTTAAACTTAATAATAACACATTTTTAAAAACAAAAGAAGGTTCCAAATAAACTATAATTATGACGAGTACGTAATTACAACAGTTGTTCAAAATGTTGGTAGAGGAACTTTTTATTCAGATTTCGTTGTATAACACCATCCCACAGTCCGCGTGCGCGAATTTCGAAACACCCTGTATAGATACTAAAAGCTAAATCTGTAAATAGATAGTGTTACAGTTTGAATATAGATTACATTTTCTATTTTGAATGACCCAATAGGTAGCCAGGTTGTGCCAATTTCTTTGACTTCCAAATCAAGCATACGGTTTCACTTCCGTTAGGATCATCTATCAATCTGAGACGTGCATGATGATTGATGAAGAAAGAACACCACACTTTGAATTAATGATAGAAAAAGCAGAAAACATCAATTTTGTAGTTTCCTAAGTATAAAGAACAACTCCACTTTAGATATATTAATCTCTAATTCAAAATAATAAGAAGAAGACGACGAGCATTACACTATTTATGCAATTTAACTTACTTGGAAACTACTTTTATTGGTTAATTATGCTTACAGCTTCTTTTAGTAGTAAGTCAAAGCTGATTTGGAGGAAGAGTGTATCAATTAGTATATTATTGACAAATGCCTGAAAGTTACAGGCATCCTGGAAGTGAATTCCGACCGAAGGAGGGTGAATCCTCTTCAAAATCTTAACACCGCTTCCTTTTTCAAAATGCAACGTCTAAGACTCATTTCCACTTTACCCTTGCCTTTCGGAAAGTCTCCTTCAGAACGACCATGGCCCATTGGGTCTGCACTACGATATTCCACTTAATATGTGTCGTAACTCACATTTTGATGAATGTTTATTAACTTTTTTGGCAAAAACATTGTCGGTTTCATGGCCGTTTGCACTGTCCAATTTTCACTAAGCTTAAGATTAAGCGTAGCATATTATCCATCCATGACAACCATAGTTCCAAGAATGGATGGATTCTAAGGTTACATTAGACGGTGCAAATGGCCATTAGCTGTGGCACTAAAAACGGAAAGTCTTCACCAATTCACCTAACCGAAAGATTTAGAAACCTGGTCTGGTGTGTACCGAAGATTCTAAAATGCACTGCTTGAAAATGTAGCGTTTATAAATAGTGGGTATGCAACACATGAAGCATGTGAATTTTGCATGCTTCATGTGTTGCATACAGTTGTTGTTGCTAACTGGATAATAAAGTTCTGGAAGTTAGGCAACCACGTACACTAGTGCTTAAGTGGTGGCAAACTTTTACAAATTCAAGTTTGCGATTTGGAAAATCCATTGTTAATAAAAGTGTGTACGGCGCAAATTTCGATTTAAATCAACATATGTGAAGTAAAAAATTTACAAAAAAACCCAAACATCGTGCATTGCATCGTTCTTCAAACATGGGATTTCTGGATTTTTACGCATTATTGCGAATACTCTTCCATGGGGAGCAAAGCGGCAATTCACATGTTTACCCTAATTTTTAAGTTCTAATTTTGAACGTAGTTTTCAGCGTATGTTAACTGAAGAAGTGGATTGGAGACTCGACTGCCGTACTGAGGTCCCTGGTTTGAATCCGGGGTCGGGTAAATAAATAAATACCGTCCATCCGGGAGGTTAAGATATCAGCACGCATTATTACCTAAGCGGCACAGAAAAACGATGTAAGCTTTATAGGGAAGTCGATGGTGTCCATCTATTTGTCTCTCTGTCAACACGATAGCTGATGGTAAACGCTTGGACCATTTAGGTTGAAACTAGAAGCCTATTGAAAATCGGTCAAATCCATGGCCCTATGGGGTATAGGAGTCACACCGAGGTCATGCTCTGCCGCTTTTTAGATTCTCCTTTAAGGGTTTATTATATATTGTTGCATATAGCTCCAGAATTCGTCTGTAAAAGACAATAACTTCAACTTGGTATTTTTTGTATGCATTGCCTTGTCGAGCAGTTTGCTAGCGACCTGGATGTTTGCAGCGTTTTTGGAAGACTTGGATGGCATCGTAAGACCTCATGTCTGCCTATAAAAAGAATCATTCTCTATCCTCGCGTCAGTGCAAATTGTCTAGTTAATTGGGTCACACATAATTTTAGATTCCAACCAACTACATCGCCCATTAGCCAACATTCATTGAAGCTAGATTAGCTCCCTTCAGATAGATCAACGCAGCTGCTAATTTAGCACTACGTTCATGGTGCCACCAAATGAATATTTCGACGGTAACTGAGGGCTCAGGAATACACTTACCATGTTTGGACCATTGTAAATGGTCTGTAATTGAAATCGAGGAATATCCCGAGACGCCTCCTCTGTAACTAAAAACCATAAATAAGAAAGTTGGCATTGCGCAGTCTGCGCATGCGCACATCTGATTTTTACTATATGCGATATATTTGCCTTTACTACAAGTATCTGTGATTAAAATTTCAACAACATATATTAATAAATAAAAAAGGTAACATTGCGCAGCCTGCGCATGCGCAGTTCAACCGTCAATATTTTCCTTGACTCCGGTGCCAGAGCGATACGCTACCGAATGCAAAAAGAACGAACTAAATATCTTGAAAACTGTAGGAGTAGTTAAGGCTTCGGACAGACGGACGGACAGAGAAAGTGGCTGCAATGAGGCCGGGACATTTCGCCGAATGCCCACAACGCCGACACGATTTTTTGAAGGTCCATATCGCCGACTAGGGACACTACGCCGACGGACACTACGCCGACCGTGCCCACATCGCCGACAAGTGTGCAAGGGACACAACGCCGACCATGCCCACTTCGCCGACGGACACTACGCCGACCGTGCCCACATCGCCGACAAGTGAACAAGGGACACTAAGGCGAACGTGACCATAACGTCGACTCATACAACACTTCTTAATCAAGCTGGACGGTGTGCAACACCAAGTAGCTTTTGACGTTAGGTTATTGTAGGTTCAGAATATTTTTTTTTAACTTTTTTCGAACTACAGACTCATACGAAAATTCTTAATCAAAGTGGACGGAGTGTGAAGCAAAGCAGCTTTGCATATTAGGTTATTTGTAGGTTTAGGACATGTTTTTTAAACTTTTTAAAATGCAAACTCATACACTGGACAGAGTATGAGGGGCCTGGATTTTCGAACAGTCGGCGTTGTGGGCACGATCGGCGTAGTGTCCCTAGTCGGCGATATGGACCTTCAAAAAATCGTGTCGGCGTTGTGGGCATTCGGCGAAGTGTCCTAGACCCGCTGCAATAGCGCATCCAACTTAGAAAATGCGCTAAAAATGTATTCTCCATTCTAGAAAACGGTCTGCGCAAAAGAATTCATATAAGACGTTATGTGCAATACGAGAGTAAACATCACGCAACGCAGGTTTAACGATAGAGGATAGAGCCGAATGATAGGGGTTCCTTTCCTTCTTGTCTTGACGGGTGCGTTACTAAAAGAAAGTGCTCAGGAATAGTATGCGGTATAATATGCTGTTGATACACCATTTTTTAACACACCATTGCCGCCAAAGGAGCGAACTTGTGTCTTTAATGAGAAACATTTTGGAAGCTAAAATATGAAATAAAAACAAGTAAACATCGTCGTTAGCGATTTACATACGGTTTATTTGAAGCAGCTATTATTCCTTATTTAAATTGTATTTTATTTGACATTAATCATTTTTCAAATATTCCGTCAACAGAAGAAAATTTTACCCACGTTAATAATTGGAATTTGCATATTGATTTCTCCTGAAGAAATCGACCCGTGAGGATTATTTGCATAAACAGCTTTGTATTTCATTTATCGATAAGGATCAGATCCAAACAAAGGATTTGGATTAGATTTGCATCTAATTTCATTAATACCATCCCTTTGGTTAGATTTAAATTTTGTATCGTATTCAAGGTATGTGTGTGTGTGGGTGTGTGTATTTTGAACACGAGAATGTACGAGTCATCAAGTGGTAAAGATCAAATTTGGAAGAGATACGTGATATAGGCATTGCATTTTTCTTGTATTTCTGTTTATTAATCAAATCAATATTTCATATACGAGAAATTGTAAACAAAATTGGAATTTGATAGTTTTTGATTTACTTAATATATCAACTAAAATCATATATGCATTATTGGAAGTTTAATCAAACCAGAGCATTAGATTTTGAATTTCAGATCTTGGAAGCAGATAATAAGCCAAAGTTCCGCGAGATAAGGGGCATAAAAACGATTTTATTACTGAACTAGCCGTGGGAATAAAATTGATCGTGATTAAAATTTTTGTTCAACCCCTTGTAAATGTAAGCTCGTTACAGAAGGTGAGACGGGGAACAAACGGAAGGACACTTTTTACTGACATGCACTATAAATTTTAAAAAACTGTTCGATAATTTTTTTCTTAACCCATCAAGTATGCACACAACAAATTTCGTAGAATTCTCTCAATTTTCGTTGTCCGGCCAAGAATTGCAGTGAATTTTTTTTTCGAATTTTCAAAAACTAATTTCAGATTCGTGATTTACATGTTCAAAAACCCCCAGATACCAAATTTCGCCAAAATCAGAATTTTTTTCGCACCCCCAGTTTGGGGGAATTTTGAAAAACAATTAGCAAAATCGAAAAGCCCAAAACCAATTCAAAGACGAGCCACCAGTTGTTGTAACTCTTATGGTTGCTGAGAAAACATTTAAAGAAGAAATGCAAATTTCACCTCTTCTTTGAGGGTGGCTTCCAAACGAAATACGTTGCACCCTCGATTTATTTGGAACAAGTGATTGTTTTGGTCCCCTCTACCACCCAGTTTTTGAACATACTTATATGTAACACTCTGTAGAAGCAGAAGAAAAAGACAAGTAGCAAATCGACCTTTTTGCCAAAAAGATCATTAGGAAATCTGAACTTATCCACTCCGCAAAAAGGATTATGGAGGCATTAGTAGTGAAACGCGGCGAAACTAACAGTGTAGTGCATTTTATATAAAAGATATGCATGGGTAGAAGAAGGTCCTAAAATCAATCTTGACTCCTTTCTTATGTGTCCTTTGCACAGCTTTGGCAATTTTCTTTTATTAAAAGGCGCAATATTTGATGCTGACGCGATTAAAGAGAGTTTATGGTTTTTTTTCAACCATGTAAGATAACCTATGATTGAATAAATGCCAGTAAAGTTAATTGCCCTATAAGTAAGCGTAATTAATTTAATAATCTTATCTTAGTAGTTAATAATCGATTATATAATTACATTGGGGTTTTGAGGTACTGAAATGAGAAACTTTCATATTAAACATTTTATCGTTATAGTAGCACACGCAGAAATATTACCCTCTGTCTTAGTTCAGTTTTCCCCGTTCCCGTTGGAATTTCGGGAAGTACTTTCGGAGCACAACTTAATACAAAGAAGTCTGTATCTTCCGCCGTTTCGACTGTAAAACGTAAAATCCCGTTTTTTTTGTTCCCGTAGGAATTTCGGGACGTCCTCCCCTACTGCTCTCCTACAATCCACAAGGAACCTACATACCAAATTTCGGCTTTCTACGCTCAGTACTTTCGGCTGTGCGTGGTCTCTCAGACGTGCGTAAAAGAAGAGCTTTATGTACTACCATAGTGTAAGTACACTAAGGTACTACATAGATTAATAATAACAAAGCTATTTTTTAATTGATTCTTGTTTTTTTTTGGTAACCTTTACTCCATTTTCAAATGTACTTCTAAACTCATCCAAGAAATCCCAATTGATCTGATACACTTTATACTTATAGAATATTTCATTCCATCAAAATTTCAATTCATTTTAGCATAGTATAATACATTTTAGTTTATTTACAATGCGA